>NW_027281598.1:197500-305602 GCF_046629955.1 Centroberyx affinis | reverse complement strand
TACACTTTTCCAGCGATGAAGAAAAAAAAGAAAAAAAAAACCCAACAACTTTTTTCATAAACAGTTTATCTAACGCTTCTCTCATAAACAGCAGCAGAGGAAAAAGGCCTGAAAATGGAAGTTATGGTCTGGCCTGGCGGGGCTGGGAAGCGGCGGTAACGTGCCGTTATACAAACACACACTGACAGGTCTGGCGCTTATCGACGGAGAGATCTCAACCCCTCATTTCCTCTGGAGAGCAGGAGTCCCTTTGGGATGGCTGAGTGCGTGTGTGTGTGTGTGTGTGTGTGTGGGTGGAGGTGGGTGTGATGTGCCCCCCTCCAGAACACCGTATTATTTCAGTGATATATGGTGATGGAAACGTAGAGAAGCAGGCTTGTGAGCTGCTTTGATTCCCCTGGACCGGCTGGGAACATCTGGGTGGAAAAATGAAACCTGCATTTTCAAAGCATCTTACTTCCTTCATGTGATGTATTTCCTGTTGAAACTGGATGTTGGGGGGCGGGACATGACGCAAGGAGGGATGATTCAAAAGTGTAAACCAATGGGATATCGTTTAGGGGGAGAAAAGCTGTTTGATTTGATGGGAAGGGTGGAGGGGCGGGACTGTTTAGAAAGCTGTGATGTTTTATTGGTGGGAATTGTTCTGTTGCCTCCTGGTACCCAATTAAGTCATCACTAAAGATTTTTTGTTTCCAGGAAGTAAAGGTAGTGAAATTTTATATATAAAAATATAAAAATATAAAATATAAAATATGTATGCTATGATAGTTAGAATGAGTATTTTTAATTTTTTCATTTCAGTGTGACTTTAAAAGTAATTTGCCCACTTCTTTACTTACCTTAAAAAGTAACTAGTTACAATGTTACTCTTCATTAGAAGTAACTGGTTAGAATACTTTGCATTGCCTACTTCAAAACCATCCCAAACATCCCTTACTATGGCATGATTGTGCTGCTTAGCGTGTTGTTGATCGTTGTTTTAATATGCCAAAAAAATGATCTGGCAAAAATTAAATAACATGAAAGAAAAGAAAATAGACTACAAGAATTGGAAAGCTAACGTTAAGCCACTAGTTACCACAAAAAGCAATCTGAGCACTCGCTTTACAAAGTAGCATGTGACCCCAACAGCAGTAGACTGTGGTTGCACTGGGAAAGTCCCACTGTGTAACTGAAAAAGAGCCTCTATATATAGGTTAAATTATATGGTATAAGTTGAGTTCTGCATATTTACAGATAAATAGGAATAGGTTATACACATTATATATATATAGATTAGATGACGCTAGGATGCCAGTGCATTTGGACAGAGTCTGAGGAGAAATGCCCTGTTTACCTCAGGATACTCAGCCTATATAGTAAATCACATTACATCACTTAACTGCGAGGGGAAAACAGTGGGATCCGCTCACAACAGTTATCATTGTTCCGCCGTCCTCCGATGCGTCTGATGAGACGCTTGTGACTTGTAGCTGAGTCAGGGCCTTACCTCCGCTAAATGGGGTTAAGGCTGCTTCCAAAACAGTCTCTCTTGGAAATTAGCGTTGCACAAGGTCTGGACTCTGGGTAAATAGGTGATGTATTGTGTAGGGGGCACACAGCGGTGACACAGAGAGAGAGAGAGACGGGCTGTGATTTAGGTCAAGCGGGAGGCAGGCCTTATGACTCACCGGCATGTCATCACCTTGGTTGTTCTCTCTCGGCGTCAGTCAGCAGGTTTTGTCGCCGTCCCGTCGCGTTCGAACCCGTCGGACAGGTGACTGAAGAGTGCGCTGCAAAAACAAATGTCTATTTGAAATTTAGGCTTATGTTCAGTCTTCAGATGCTATTTTTCTTAAATGAAGTGAAAAATTCTGCCTATGGGGTGAGATAATTGCACTTGTTTCCAATGCAATTTTACTAGTTTCAGGGATTTGTGAATGAATGAACATGAATGAAACATGAAAATCCACATTGGTTTGGGTTTAGGATACATTAAAAACTGGTTTAATACTAACACCCTGTTCTATTCTATTCTGTTCTGTTCTGTTCTATTCTATTCTATTCTATTCTATTTTGCTCTGTTCTATTTTGTTCTGTTCTGTTCTGTTCTGTTCTATTTTGTTTTGTTCTATTCTGTTCTGTTCTATTCTATTCTATTCTATTTTATTCTATTCTGTTCTGTTCTATTCTATTCTATTCTATTCTATTCTATTCTATTCTAGGCTCTCCTGGTTTATACTGGGAGTGAAGCAAAGTGCTACTGTTTATAAGGTGACTCAGTTTGATAAATAAAGAGACTATTTAGGTTAGGCTCACCAGTTACAGTAACAGAGGTATGTGTGTGTATGTTAGTGGGTCACAGTGTGTGTGTGTGTGTGTGTGTGTGTGTGTGTGTGTGTGTGTGTGTGTGTGTGTGTCCAACCCACATAACAACCACAACAGTGAATATGTGCGTGGGTGGATCTGATTCATCTTTTAAAGACCTATTCCTTTATTATTAGAACCAAATACACCTTTAACCCTTAAATTACACAGATATCAGACAGCTGTTGCCGGGCAAATTTTGCTGGAAACAACCAATGAGATCCGCTGTTCATTGTGGAGAAGCGGCGGATAAATAACCGAAAAACCGAATAAACCAAGCTGCTGAATGGCTGCACACAAGCACACGTTTTAGATCGATCCTTCAAATAAACATCAGTTTGTTTGTAAAATGAAATCTATCTTTATTTACAGTAAACAGAGGTGTGTGTGTGTGTGTGTGTGTGTGTGTGTGTATGCATAGCCCCAGATGCATGCACACACACACACACATGCACATACAGAGTCCGCCGATGAGTGCAGGAGGTGTGTTTTCTCGGTCCCCGATAGTGTTTGAGTAAGCAAGTACACACACACACAGACTTTGCTCAGTGTGTGTGTGTGTGTGTGTGTGTGTGTGTGTGTTGCTGCAGATAGCTCTCCCGCTCTGCTGTATGAATGAGTGTCCTGAGAGCGCTGGATAAAGGTGGTCTGTGCTGCCGCTCTGCTCCACTGACCCTTAAAGAAGGCATTGATGGGAGGACCTGCCGGCTGCTGCAGCTCCGGGAGCGACTGCAGCACGCCGGCAGAGGATGCTGGCCTCTGTGTGTGTGTGTATATGTATGTGTGTGTGTGGGGGTGGGGGGGCAATCTGTACAGTAAACTTCTAACGGCGCATTTGTGAACATGTCCGAGGGCTGCCAAATATCAGAACGTTCGGCTTACAAACACACACACCCGAGGCCTGCGGAATGTGAGGCCACCGAGGGTTGATATATGGTCAGTTTGTCCCCGACACACACACACACACACACACACACACACACACACACACACACAGTGGTTAGAGAGACTATCTTGAAATGGGATTTTAAAGGCCGATATCGCAGCTGCTGATAGCGGATATTTGATGCCACAATTCAGTATCTTTAAATTTGACCATTTCCTTGCCCAAGAAATCAAGTATTCAGTGTTTCCCCCACAATTGTATTCTCATCAGGGTGGAAAAGCCTCTGAAACAGCATTTAGACCATCATGGGACACTGAAACTCTCCATTGAAACCCAGGTTAGAAGCTTTTTAAGGCAGCTTGACCCACCACACCTAATCGTGGTAGGGGAAAGGCATTACTGAACAATTGAACTGACCTCCTACCTGCAAGAAGTCACCAGCTGAATGGCTAGAAGGGAAGATGTAAACAAGCACACACACACACACACATGGGTCACTGATAACATCATCTGTTCATAGCAACAACTGCAACACACAGTTGACTTTTCCCAGACCGAGGCCTCTTTCATCATCATGCGGCGATGATGAAACTCTCAGCCCCGGGAGAACAGATATATAGTGCGGTTGTGTTGAGAAATGAAACGGGGCGATCGAATGAGCTCAGTGGAAAAAACCGGAGCGCATTAGAAAGAGAAATAGAAACATCATTAGTGAGCACACAAACACTCATTTCCTCTGGCCTGGCCGGCAGATTGTATCAACATACGGCTTTTGTTTGAAAGCCGCAGATATGAAATATGGACGTGAGTAAGAGCACTGCAACTAGACCGAGACAAACCAACCCCCACCCTCTGTCCTTTGACACACACACACGCGGACACACACACACACACACACAGGCACAGATACACATGGCCTTACCAGCACCACATCCGTGACTAGGTGACCTTTGACCCCTTTAACTTCCTCCCAGATGCAGGGCAAACCTCAAAGGCGCTCTGAACTCCCTCGCTCTCCAGGCCGACCCCCCCCCCCCCCCCTTTCCACGGAGCCTCTCGGTATCGCTTTCTGTTACCGCCATATCTGCAGCGCATTATAATGCCGCTGATATGGAAATATAATGTACTCATACTGACTATGAGAACGAACAATACCTACCGACGCATGACTTCAGCGCTCAAAAACACCACTCATATAGATAACTTGTAATGAGAAGTAAGTACAAAGGTCATATGAATGTGTGTGACTAGTTATGCATGAGAGGTTGTGCCTTTGTGATGTAAAGCAGTGATTCTCAACCTTTTTCATATCAAGGGACCCCCCTTCGATGAGATTTTGACTCTCGAACTCAAATCTGAGAATATTTTGATTGTCAGATATGATTTTGTCCAGAATCCCATGACTGTCTGTATTGTAGGTAGAGAGATAACAGAGAAACTATGATCAAAACAGTCATTCTTCTACATTCTCTTATTGTGTTCACTTCTTGTAAATGAAATAATGCTGAAGTTTAACATTTCATCCATTTGCTGGGGACCCCCTGGAACCCCCTCAAGGACCCCCTGGTGGTCCCCGGACCCCACGTTGAGAACCACCGATGTAAAAGTTTATCTGGCAACTTCTGATAGACACAAAGAAGAGAAATAGAGGCTCCAACAAACAGCGGCACAGGTTCAACCACAAAAATAGAAGCACAAAATGGATGGACGCCACACTCTCTCTCCATTAGCAGTCATATTTATTTAACTAGAGAACGGAGTTTCGGCCAAGACGGCCCTCATCAGACGACACTCGGCGAGAAAAATGCAGCCGTGTACACACACCGAAGACGATGGAAGAAACACAAAATCACGAAATGATGATTTGCTGGAAGATGACGCCAAAGATATAGGATTCAAACAGGCTGGTATGCATCAAAAAAGGAAGAAAGCATTGTAAAGCAGCAGAAAAGCGGAGGGATTAGCGCCATAAGAGGGCCTGGAACAGAAAGGGAGGGGGGGTGGGGGGTGGCGAGGGGGGTTGTCAAACACAACCTAGAGAATACATCAGTCAAAAATACACAGATTCATCCTTTTTTGAGGTTTTTGGGGCAAAGGCATCCAGGTTACGGATCCAGAAGCATTATGATTCCTTATGTATAGTGCACTATGGATGCGGCAGTCATAGAAAGTATTGGCGGGCTTTCTCTCCCTCTCTCTCTCTCTCTCTCTCTCGCCCTCTCTCTCCCTCTGCATGACAATCTGTGCCTGGCCCTCAGCCTGGGTAATCACGGAGCGGGCCAGGCCCATTCACAACGCCAGCTATACCCGTCCCACACAGCCACTCACTCAGCATAGTTATGCTATTTGTACAGTATAAACATTTTGGATGATTATATGTAATTACCCGGTGGTGCACGGGCGCATGGATATTCACATAGGCACACAAACACACACACACACACACACACACACACACACACGGCCCGGACGGACTCACACAGACCTGCATGCGAGCGCACACTGACCTCTGGGATTCTCTTCCATGCTGAAAAGTGTTTACTGAGTAATAAGGCAAATGAAAGAAGTCAGGGATACGCTCGCTGCCAAGATCCTCTCCAAATAAATACCCCCATTAAATATTTTCAACTCGCTCTCCCACTTATTGCCATACGCCATAATTCTACTCCTTCGCTCTCCCTCTCTCCCTCCCCTCGCTCTCCCTCTCTCAAACCGCAGCGCCGAGCGTGAGGGTTCATTCATCACGACCGCATTCATTACAGAAAGCTCATGTGTGGCTCTCTCTGTCTTAACGCCATTGGTCAGAATGTGCGAGCGAGCGGGCCAAAGGCACGCAACGTCCCCCCCCCCCACCCCACACACACACACACACACACACACACACACACACACACACACACACACACACACACACACACTCCCAGCATTCACCCCTCTCCGCCGGGCCCCGCCCTCTCGCCTCACAGATACTTCCTTATCGCGCTGCCAATCACGTGTCGCGACGGGGCCACACCCAGTCTAAGTAAAGCCCCCCTCCCGGGTGAACTAGATAGGCCATGTCAAATTTTACAGCTGCATCTCTCAAATGGCCCCGGCCTGAGACTTTCACCCCCCCCCCCCCCCACCCCCCTCCCTCTCTTCCTTCTCGACCCGTGTGAGTTTCAGACGGCCGTCATGTTGGGCCGTGAAAGCTAACGTGTGTCAAGAGTGACACGTACAGCGCAGAGATAGTGATGAGTTATTTTCGGGTTCCTCTCTCTCACTTGGGTGCTCATGGGTCTGTGTGGAATCTGCCCTGCTGGCTAATCAGAACCTGTTTTAAAGGCTGGTAGCTGACAGTACAGTGTGGACAGCCTGGTCTCTTCTCCTTAAAGCAGAACTCCAGCCATTTGCTACATAGACACACATATCCCATCTGTTTCCATCATACTGATTGATTCTGACCAAAATCTCCTCAGTTGTTTCTCTATAGCCTAGTGCTGCCTGAGTGTAGCTCTCCAATACAGTCCTATTGGGCCAATGGACACTCCGAAAATCAACCCCAACAGCACCCAAAACATGTCTTTTACAACATATTGACAGTGGCCATTTTGAACACGGGTGGGAAACTCTACCCAGAAAACTAGCATGACTTGTCTTCAACACATAGACCTAACAGCTATCAAATTAGCTAGTAATCTCAAGAAGAACAACCAAAGCTTGAATTTAGCAGGTAAGGTAGTTAGCTTAGTAAGCTGCTAGCTAGCTAGCTACCTACTCTAGTAGCTATCAGTAATGGGCAAAAATATATTAAAATGTGAAACGATATCCCTCCAGTTTCTTGAGATTCCAATATGTTTTCTAATGGGGAACCCTTACTCTTCCAGGTAGTTTCCCACCCCGAGTCTTCAAAATGGCCGCTGCGTGAAGAACGTCAATAAACAGGCAGCCGGCACAGAGTAAACAAGGAAGTGCTTAAAGGCAGCATCAAAACTGTACAAGAAAGGCCTGACCTTGACTAATTTTCATTTCCGTCTTTTTGCTGACATGTCTCACTACAGAGTGAGCAAATACAGAAAAAGCTTTGGTGCTTTTGGAGTGTCTATTGGCCATATAGGACTGAATCGGAGACGAGAGCAATGTGTAAGTCGCTCTATAGTGAAGTAATTGATGAGATTTTGGTCGGAATCGATCGGTCTGATGGAAAATGATGGGAGAATAAAGTCCAGGCTGAAAATGGCCGGAGCTATGCTTTGTGCTGTAAGTGGATTTGAGAAGACACAGGCTCATGAAAGCTCTTTTCATTTTACTGGACATTTTATTTGTTTTATTAGGTGAAGCAGGCAGTCCACATTGTATGCTATTGTGATTATGTATGGGTTTTTTTTAACCATTATTTATCGTGGGACGGTTTTCTGTTTTTCAGCAGCGCCATGCTACTCACTCAGTTACACCTATTCACATTTGAGAGCTTCCCAGTGCAACCAGTTTTCCGCTGTTGGCCCACTGGGAGCTGCCCAGTGCAACCACAGTCTTCCACTGTGGCAGCTCCACCGGAACATCTGGGAGAGAGGGGAGAGTGTTACTCATTCACTTTCCCAGCTTTTCCCAGTCAGTCCTGGGATTCAAATCGGCAATCACCCCTACATATATTTATTATGGTGGATGACACTGACTGGCCAAACTGTACACACAGTATAACAGCATCTGCGTCTCAGAAGATGAAGGCACCATAGATGTGGAATTGAACCCTGACCCACATGGAAGGATTCATGCTTGGGTTTTGAGAGGTTTTTCCGCTCTATGGGGTGTGCCACAATCTCTTCCCTTCTATTGGCAGGTTATTATAGCCTCTCGCACAGATTTAAAGGCAGGTAAGAACATTTGGACTCCTGAAATACGGCGACCAGAGACAGGATTAGACCCGGGCTCCGGCTCAGCGTGTGTCTGTGCCTCATTAACCGTACCACAGCCAAACTTCCGCCCACGCGCTCAGCAGCAGGCCGAGGGCACGACTCTGGAAACATCCTTATGCAGTGCCGCTTCCCAAAAAAAAAGAAAAAAAAAAAAAAAAACGGCCCCGGCCCTTAATGGTATTTACACCCTCCGTATTATTTACATTCTGAAAGGAGTAAAGAAAACACGTTTTATGAGAATGTTCCGCCCGCAAAGACGTGATGTCAGCGCCGCAGCGCCGTATACAGGGTGGGGCGAGGTAAACAAACACTTCTCCCATCTCTCTCTCTCTCTCTCTCTCTCCTCCATCGTTCCTCTCACATGCAGGGGTCAGAGAAGGTAGGCGGAGGTACGGCCGCCTCTCTCCTCCGCTGGATATTACTGTTGATTCATAGACAAGCCGGAGCTCGGCGTCGGGGCCTGAACAAGAGCCAGGGGCCAGTGTTAGTAAACTGTGGAGAGACCAAGGGAAGTGCCTCATCCGACACACACACACACACACACACACACACACTGAGTTTACACTGCGCAGGGGACCAAGGGAAGCATCTCATCTGCAATGCACGTACGCACACACACACACACACACACACACACACACACACACAGAGGAGTGGCGGCGGTAAACACTCGGGCCTCTCACAAGATGCTCTGTAAATATTTACAGCTCGGCAGACGGCGAGCGAGAGGCAGAGGAACATGGCGGACCAGGCAGCGCGGGTCAAACGTGACCGGCCTCAACCAACACCCCCCACACACACACACACACACACACACCCCTCCCCTTGCCTCCGACCAGTCGCCGGACCTCAGATCTACTGGGAAAAGAACATGAGCCTTATTCAGCATCTTATGCAGCACTGCAGCAGTCGGCTTACATTTTGCTGGGTGGACAAACTATAACCTCCAGTTTATGGTCATCATGAGGCAATAACAACCATCAAAATAAACAAAAGTCAGTTCTATTTCCAGAAAAAAAAACATCCATTTACTCTTCCCTCAAAATCCCCTGTCTTCACGTAACTTCCACACTTAGAATTTCCATCATCAAAACAAATGAGGTATAGGCAAAGCAAGGTTAAAATACTCTCAGTCCATCATTCCAATGTTATTTTATGATGAACAAAAAGTCCAAAATGTACTCCAAACTGGTGTAGTGCAGCGGCTCTGGGACATTTTCATGTTACAGGCCTCAAATAGACACTCATTAAGCCATGGATCCACATGTGATAAGATTTTGCCCCAGAAATCCCCATATGGGGGGATTTTTGTCATTCTTGATTGAGTATTGAATTGAACAACTGTCTACACTGTATGTGGGGAGATAATAGTGGCAAGAGTGAAACCCAGGGTTACAATAGTCATTCTTATACTTTCTCTAATTGGGATAATTTCCAGGGAATTAAATTATAGTGGAATTAAACTGTTCCTCATGTTCTAGGGACCCTCTGGAAGCCCCTCAGACCCCAGTTTGAGAACCACTGGTGCAATGGTTAAGCCCCCTGCCTACTACCTGGCTTTTATTAAAAGTAAAAGACCCAAAATTATATCTATTATAGCTCCTGAAAGTGCAGCTTACCTCTTTAGTGACCTTTAGATTGTAACATCCTTCTTTGGAATGCTGCTAGAAACCCTGACAGCTACGTGGTGTTTGTTTTAACCTTCCAGTCGTGCCAGAAGGGTGGGGTTTATCACATCCAGCCAGATCAGATAGTGTCAAGTAAGTTTCCAATCACTAGAGAAGCATACTGGATTGACTTTTAAAGATTTTCCACTGAGTGTCGACGCCATGTGGTTCTCAAACTGGGGTGTTTTCCCCAGCAAAATGAAGACTTCACTATAATTTAATTCCCTAGAAATTAGCACAGTTAGATGATGTATAAGAATGACTGCTCTAATCATAGGTTTCACTCTCACCGCTATCATCTTCCCATGCACAGTTCTACAATTCAATACTAAATCAACAAGAACTCCAACCTGGGGGTTCATGGGAAAACCCTCCTGTCAGATGGGGGGGGGGGGGGCTGCAGACCTAATCTGTTTCTATTTGGGGGTTCATGACATGAAAATGATTGACAGCCCGTGGTCGACACTCTTCTCGGCAAACCGCCACCCACCTGGCACCCACGTAGGCTAAAACAAACTCTACAGAAACATTCGCTCATACCATCTGACCCCCCGGGCCCGCGCCGACGAGCACGCCAAAACAATACCAGGAGAAGCCCGAGCGTCCCGTCCCGTCCCGTCCCGTCCCGGCGCGGTGGAACACAAATAGTAACTTCTAGAAGCCGCCGGCCGCCGCTACAGAGGAGAGGGGAAACCGAAGGAGGAGGAAAAACAGCAGGACAGAGAAGAGGTGGAAATGGGTGGCGGCCAGGAACCGGGGCTCTTCCTGCCCTAATCACAACTCGGAGTATTTCCTTTCATTGTAGGAGCTCCAGACCCATTAACCAGCAAGACCCCTGCACACACACACACACACACACACACACACACGAACACCCCTACATACACGTCCTTACATGGAGAAAACACATCTTTTATAGACATAACACGCATGGATTTTCGAATTGTCGCATGTGGACGCATTGATGGACAAACAGACGCACACACTCTTATCCATTCTCTCTCTCTCTCTCTCTCTCACACACACACACACACACACACACACACACAGAGCCACAGGTACGTGGATCCTACTTGGCAGGGCCCGCCCCGCATTGTGCAGCCCTTTTGGCTCTGCTCTGATAAACACTTCATTATGAAATCCTGAGGACACAGTAAATATTTGCCGGGGGCCCCTTATCAGGCCCTGTGCCTTATCTCGGCGTGAACTCTAGGCACCGCATGGCTCCGAGGCCCTTTATTTTCTTAATGACTTCGCCCTCCCCCACCCCCCCGCCAGATAACTTGACAGAAGAGCCTGCTGGAAAATCTTTGAGAGGCAATCCTGGAGAACAAGCGGCCAGCTGCAGATGTCTTCACACTCCTTCTGTCTGAGCCAAGCGTAGGGTTTCATTCGATGACCGATATCACACTCTAATCAGTTATTTTGCTAAGTTGCAAAATTCCCCCGCTGTCCTTACTTTACCTGCCAAAGTGACCGATAGCGTCGAAAACACCTCCGTACAGCCGCAACGTTTCCCAGTGTGAGCCTGTTGGCTGGGGTTCCAGTTCCCAGCCTGATACATCCCACCGATTCACAATAATATCATTCCCAGTAACATGTTTTGATGGATTACTATGACCGATCCATTAGTGAAACAGCATGTAAGATCATTCCCATGCGGGACGTTCGTTTCTATGGAACACACGGCTTAGTGTTCCGTCAGTCACTCCTTCATCCTCACATAGACTTCAAGTGGAGGGGGGGGGGAGGGGGGGGGCAGTGTTCACTAGGTCAGGGAAGAGAATCATAATGCGTGACTTATTAAAAGATTAAAATCTTATCCCGAGGGCAAGGATCCAGCCTCGCCGTCTCACCCACTCGTCCGAGATGCTTTCGCTTTCCACCGCCGGGCGTCCTACACATTTTCCCGTTTCGGAGATGTTCCACATTTATATAGCTGAATACTATGTCACATTACATAATACATCCGCAGTCGGCCTATTGAGCCAGAGTTTCCAAAAAAAAAAAAAAAAATCCTTTCTCTTTCTTTGCCATGCTTTCCAGGCCTGCAGAGGAAACACGCCTACAGCCCAGTTGTTCTTCCCTCCTCGGATCGGGGGGCGTGAATTCGCAGCCAGGCCTTTCTCTGGAACTCTAACCGGTCAGTCCTTGGGAGTGCACGCCGAAGGACGGGGGCCCGTACATGCTACACAAGGCCCCGAGGGCCCCGTGCCAAGTAGTGTCATAGGGCAGCTGGGGCCCTTCTGTGGTCAGCGGCTATCTAGGGCTACGCCAAGGATAGGGTATACACACACACACACACACACACTCTCACACGCCTCCAGGCTTTTTCCACTGGAGGACTATTGTAACCTCTGGAGTGTTTATGTGAGCAACATGAGAACCAGAACTGTCAGATTTGAGGAAGAGGAAGACAGCTAGAGCTCTGCTTCTGAACATCTACTGTTCATTTGTGATGTTTTGACTTATAGATGTGACACTTGTTGCATAAGAGTGAACCCAGAGAGAACTTTGGGAATGAGATGTCGATGCTGATGCTCGTTTTTCATAGGAAATCACAGTCATAGAGTCCGGAACTCTTTCAAAATGATTTTTATTGGGAGAACTACAAAAAATGTACAGTACAAAGTTAACAGTCTCACACTCAATTTGTAGTGAACTGACTCCCCAAAAAAATAATTACATTACAACTCATGTTGTCTTTTTGTCCGTTTTTTGTTACATTCAAAAAGCTTTTTACTTCTGATAAAGTAGTCAAAAGTACATAGTGCGCATCCCCTGTACCTACTATGTACAAACCAAACGTGTTCAACCACTTCCCCCTCCAGCAAATTCTCAAGACTCAGACTAGAATCAATCTCCAAAAGAAAAGAAAAAAAAAAAAGCAAAACGGAAATAATAAAAAAAACAAGTGTAGAGGAATGGGGACTTAGAAAGGTTACGGTTGTTGCGCCAGACTGTCTCATGAGTGGTAACAACCTTAAAAAAAAAAAATGTAATCATTTCAGAATCCAACACTACATTCAGTTCAACTTGTGTAAAAAAAAAAAAAAAAAGATGCCATGTAGGAAAAATACTTTATTTGGTTAATCTTAAGGCATGTCAAGATGGTGAACCCCATAGGCACTACACAATAATACTGGGGCACAAGGGATTGCTACATTCTTTAGCACGTGGCTGGAATCACAGTGTGACCTCGTGCAAACAGAGAGAAAACAAAAATACTTTTTGGTTAATTTATTGACTTGGGTTCTTTGTCACTGAAGTCTGATCTAGATAAAAAAAAAAAAAAAAAAAAAAAAAAAAAGAAGTAAGGTTTGGACGGTCTGTACAACCACATTGTTTATACATTCTACAGAAACATCTAAATAGGGATCCTCAAAAAAACGCCTTCCACAGCACTGACACGCAACCTCAGGAGCAAACAGCAATCACGCAAACTCTTTTTTTAATAAACGTAAACAAGGAAACAAAATTAATGAAATAAATATCACATACGTTCTCTTAAATTAAGATCTTTTTTTACTCATTTACAATAAAAATAACCAAGTGAAGTTACAAAAAAAAGGAGAAAAAAAAAACAAAATATATATATTACTGTGAAAAGAACATACACTCCACTTTATGCAGATTAATAATGGCGATCATAATTTAAACATAAAAGAATATAGATCTATTGCTTCATCATACTTGATAAATACAGTATGGACACAAATTACCAATGTAGCCTATACTTTTTTCACAAGATAATAAATAAGTTAAATAGTCCATAGCCAGTTACGCACCGCTATGTAAATCACTCAAAAAACAGCTAAAAAAATATATATTCAACCATCAGCAGTGATTTCCCCAAACAAACCCAACTCAAGAGTGCTTTTTAACCAAGCAACACACTAGACTAACCAAACGAACCACTGGGTGGCGCTGTGAGAAGACAGAGTACAGATCTGGAATGGAAGTTGAAGCTTTCAGAGAAGAAAAAAAAAAAACATAACACACATACTTGAAAAAAAATGTTACTTTGAGTCAAGGCATATTCTTGGCAGGATGGGAGGAAATCTGAAACCGCTTATAGTCTCTTCTTCTTGTCAAGTCATGTTACACATCTAATCCCAGGAAAAGTGTGGCTTGCCTGATAGAGCAAAAAAAAAGGGAGAGGGGGCTGCCGTGAGCCCTTGGGCAAGGCACTGATGGAATGCCTTCTGTTCGCTATCTACTTTTTATACAGCTATCATATTACATACAAAGAAAGAAAAAAAACTAACTAATGCCAGGTCAAGGACACTTTAAATTGTATGATGCTTTATTGATCCCTGTAGGGGGAATTCTTATCGCTTGCCCCCCTCCAGGGAGGTCAGAGCAGGGTCAGCAGCCTGGAGCTGGTCGGGATTCAATGTCTTGCTCAAGGACACTTCAGCAGGGTGGATGCTGCTGACATGGGGAGGGGAGGGTGCCTGCTCCTCTGGTTGAAGGACAGTCTACTTCTCTCACTAGACCACCACCCCGCTGCCCCCCTCAACCCCCTAACCCCATCCAACCCACCCGTCCATAATCCATTGAAAACAAAACATGATTAGTCATCAGAAATCGACAGCCTGCTGAAGATTGGCAAACGTCTTCCAGCATCCAGACTCGGGGACTCGGAGCCGCTGAGGCTCCCGGAAGAGCTGAGGGACCCGCTCGCGTAGCTCTCCCGGTCGGAGAGCGAGTCCGGCGGGCTGGGAGGAGGCTCGAACACCGGCGACTCGCTGAGGCGGCGCAGCGCCTGCAAGTGGCTCGTGTTGTAGGAAGGAGGGGAGGGCGGGCACATGCCGCCCTGCATGTTCCCGTAGTAGGCACCGGCGGAGTGGTTGTTGGCGTAGCCGCCGGGGGTGTGCACGGCCAGCGGGGCCAGTAAGGCTTTTAGGTCCTGCCCGGGGAAAGAGAAGGCACTGTTGATGCAGGAGACAGAGTTGGGCGACAGCACCTCCTCGTAGAAGCTGGAGGCGGAGGTGCAGGAGGAGGTGGGTGGCGGCGGGGTCCGGGACGTGGGACTGTCGAGCAGGGGGGACTCGAGTCCGTGGTGCGTGGAGAAGCCGGAGAAGCTCAGGCTGTGGTGAAGCTTTGGTCTGTCCCTCTGGGTGTAGCCGAGCTGCTGCTGCGGCGGCAGGACGTCCCTCTGGCCGTAGCCGCAGAGCTCTCGAGCCGACCGGGGCTCCGCCGACTGCATGTTGGCGTTGGCGGCCGGAGCGGGTCTGCGCTCGTCGGCGTTGTGGATAAAGTGACACCGGGGACCGTACGGGCAGAAACCGATGGTGTGGAAGGTGCGGCAGGGCTCCGTTTTGTACTTAGGGTGGCGGGACAAGCTCCTCAACTCGTGGTAGCCGTGAGCGAACTGGCATTTCTCCCCGTACTTGCACGACCCGTTCTCCTCGAAGGGCCGGCACAGCTCGGTCTTGTAGCGGGTCGAGTTGATCTGAGAGCCGGGCTTCTGCTGCAGCACGCCCCGGTCTCCGCTCTCGCTGTAAGCTCGGTCGCGAAACTTGTTCTCCTTGTTCATGAGGGCCGTGGCGCTGCTGTTGCTGCCGCCGCTGCTCGGCGTGTTCTCCTTTAGACTGCCGTAGGAGCTCATGGAGTATTTGTTGCTGTTGTTCATCGACTCCACGTTGCTGGTCGAGTTTCTGCGGAAAAATCCCGGTGCGAAGGAGCCGCCGGAGCCCGAAGTGGTCACCGGAGCCCCCACCGCTTTCTTGTCCAGCATGCTGTTGATGTGGATGGCGTTCATGTTCATGCTTTTATCTTGCTGCTGGAAAGAGAGAACACATATTAGCCATGCACTTCAAAGCACAAACGACTAACTCTGTGACTAGTTTCGACCACATGATTTCAAAGTTAACTTTTCGCCAATAACCAAACTTCATAAATCAACAGGTTGGAGGTGACTACACGCTAGCTACACAGACGTTCAAGCACGCAAATCCGGGCCTCGTTCTAGTTAGTTTCCCCGGCATGCAACTTGGAAAACTTTCCCGTTCCTTGTCAAACTTTTTTTTTTTTTTTTTTACCTTGTAAAGCATGTCGATGTCGTAGAAAGCGGACAAGACGGTCGCAGACATCTCGTTTCCCCAAGTTTGCTGCCGCACTCCCTCTTTCATGGAGGACCGACCAGGATCCTTGAATGCACGAAGAAGCGACGGGCGGTAGTTTGTGCCACGACTGGTTTTGGTTGTGGGGGGAAAGTTGTTTTTAAAAAAAAAAGTTTAAGTCCAGAGAAGAAGGGAAAAAAGGGGGGAATAGGTTTGTATTGTTGGGTTGTAGGTGGTTTTTTATTTCCTCCCCTGAAGAAGCGCTGAGCCAGAGTGCTTCACTGTGCGCTCTAGCCTTTACGCATGGGTATAAATGCCTGATGGTGGCCGGGGAGGGGCGAGCCGAAGTCGGAGCAAACTTCAGCCTCCTCCTCCGACAAAAAAAAAAAAAAAACTTCCATTCACCGGTTGGCCGCCTATTCTTTAACACCACGCCTTGAAATCCTACCCCTGCACCCCCCCCTCACCCCCACTCCAACACACACACCCCTCCAAAAACTTTTTTTTTTTTTCTTCTTTTAATCACACAACCAATTTTGTGGAAGTTGGGGTTTGCTTTTTGGGTTGACTCTCGCCGAGAAAGAATGTAGTACCATTTTATGTTTCTTTTCTTTTTTTTTTTTTTCAAACACTTTATTCATCCAGGGAAAGTCTATTGAGCATGCATGCAGCAACACCCTGCTTCACATTTCGTAGGCACTTTCACACCTGGGAAGGAGCAGTGTGTGTGTGTGTGTGTGTGTGAGACAGAGAGAGAGAGGGTCTTGCTCAAGAGCTCCTCGGCGGTGTGTGTATCCCCCCCACCCCCATCAATGGGATTTGAACCAGCGACTTTCCAGTAACAAGCCCACCCCTCTAGCCCCCCGAGGCTGCCACACTTGAAAAAGTTATGTCAAATCCATGTGTAATGGAAGAAAACTCTCCCTCTCCCTCTCTCTCTCTCTGTGGATGGGGTGAGACCACAAGTATGAGCCGAGAGGAGTCCAGGCAGAGTGCAGCACAATTTTTAGAATCCGCTGGTTGCATAATCAACTTCCACAGTGCAGCAGCGGCCCTATTCCAGTCTACTACGCATGGAAACATAGCAGACAGTTTAACTCCAACTGTGCTCACATGACCTACTTTAGTATCCTCTCCTTAAAACTGAGCTCCGTTGTGAAGCCGAGTTCACCTCACACGGGACAGCGGTGAATCCTACAGCACAGGATATGGGAAACATCATAAATACATAATGCATGCACTTTGGTGAAATCATTTGAAACCGCTCTTCTGACTTCTCCTTAGACTTGTTTTTCCCCAATCTCAGAGCCCAGACTGGAGGAATGTGGTCCGCCTCGGTAGAGCAGAGCAACACTGCCCCCGTGAGAGCAAAATATGAACTGATTTGGCAGACTGGAGCGCCACCTGCTGAGCAGAGGCCAGGGGGAAGATTTAAAGGTATATTCCGGCCAATTTCACTACAAGAGTGTGATATATTTTATTGATCCCTGTAGGGCAGTGTTTCCCAACCCAGTCCTCAACCCCTTTTCCTGCAAGTATTGGTTCCAGTTCTACTCTTGCGCACCTGATCCAGTTAAGGTCTTAATGCTGATTGGTAGACAGATCTACCTGAACAGAGCAGCATGAAAGGGTGTAGGCCCCATTGGGATCAGGTGTGCAAGAGTAAAGATGGAATAAAAACTTGCAGGACAGGGGGTCCTTGAGGACTGGGTTGGGAACCACTGCTGTAGGGGAATAGTCTTTTCTCCCCCCCTAGAGTACAGTGCCAGATAGAGAGCAGCATCCCTGCAGCTGGTAGGGATTCAGTGTTTTGCTCAAGGACACTTCAGCAGGGCGGATGCTTGCCGACACCAGGACTTGAACCCGGGTCCTCCAGCCCCCTCTAACAAGGCCACAGTCGCTCCTTTGTAAAGTCAAGGAGTGCAGTTTGCAACGTGATTGCAATAAGCTGCCCCTGTCCCAGCATGATGTAACCTTCCCAGGATGGCAGAATGTTCGCATGAAAATGTCAAACTACTCCACACTTGGAGTTATGTCAAGTTTAAAACCACTGTGGAAAGATTGCAGTTGGCAGCGCAGGACGGGACTCTATATCAGAGCTCCACAAGGCAGATATTTTGGTCAGGAGGGTGTAAAAAGGCAGC
This sequence comes from Centroberyx affinis, assembly GCF_046629955.1. Taxonomy (NCBI): domain Eukaryota; kingdom Metazoa; phylum Chordata; class Actinopteri; order Beryciformes; family Berycidae; genus Centroberyx; species Centroberyx affinis. The sequence continues at coordinate 287,593 of NW_027281598.1, read as the reverse complement.
GCAACACATATCACCAGAAATTGCTGGTTGCTGCAACACTGGTTACCATCAAGTCCTTTCCATATAGGATCATAATTGGAGGAAATATGATTTTTCTTCCTGTGGCATGATTCAATATTCGCTCAAGAGCTGAATGGCTGGGTTGGAGAGAGAGGGATGTAAAAAAAAAAAAAAGGGAAAATAGCAACAGGCGAAAAACAAGTGACATAAGGGCTTGGAATCTACTACTACCAACCCTAAAATTAGGCTGAGGGCTGCCCCAGCACTATTTGAGCTTTGCGCTCGTGATAAATAGTTTAATGTGAAGGACAGACACGGCGAGGCTCGTCTCCTGAGAAATGCCTCCAACATGTCCCCCGTCCACAGAAACCGCTCTCCCATCACACGGCTCTGTTTTTATTGGGGGATGTTGAGCCGTTCCAAAACATCACGTCATTTTTACTGTAACAAGGAACACGGCTACCAGGGAGGGAGACGGGTCCAGCTGTATGAGAGGGCAGCATGAATACACACACACACACTCTTATACACGTGTACACTCACACACACATATACAGAGGACAGTAGTCCATTGTGCTGTCCTTCTAATTACATAACCAGGGAAACTAGAGGGAAGCGTAAAAACCCTGTCCAATGGGAAGAATCCTGCAGTAAATTAAATATCACAGGAAAATAACACCTCGTATAAACATACAGTAGAAGACAGACATTTACTGAAATACAACTTTGGGAAGGCGATGGCAAACAAACTCGCTTTCACAACCTCATGCCTCGGCCGTAAAGCTCCTCTCGCTGCACAATCGCGCCGTTGAAGTTTCTGCTTGAAGCTTTAGGGGCTGTGTTGTTTTGTCCGACTGCAGATATTAGATATAGAGATATACCTAGCGTGGACTCAATACAAACACTGTGGAAGTTCGTCATGTGACACGCTCTCAACTGATAGGGGGGAACAGTGCATCGAGTGTTGTTTTTCACAGACTGGGCTGAATGAAATGTTATGGCTCCACAGTTTAGCTCAAGACCTTGCCTGACCCTTCTATGTTGTGGTGCTATGAGGACAAACACTCATACACACACACACACACACACACACACACACATTCACCCTGCATGCTATCACTCTTTCTCTCTCACATTTTTTCATTTATTAACATCTACAGAAGTGACTTCAGTGAGGCAATCAGCTTTATGTCTTTACTTTGTAAAAAAAAATGGACTAAAAACATGCAATTGCAAATACATTCCCGTCAAAAATAAAAGCAATTTACAATTAAAAAGATATCAGAGAACACAATCATCAAAATTAAAAGACATCTTGGAATCAACAAGGAGAGTGTAAGACATAACAGGCAAAGACAGGGTACAAAAAAAAACATTTTTTTTCCTTCATTCCCTCAGGATGATATTAAACAGACTGTACCACAAAGCCAGTCTGTGGTCTTGTGGGTTTGTTCAGTGAGACTGTCCACTGATCTGAACACCTTCTATGGAACTTTACATCATAGACTCCTACTTTAAGGAGCTTTACCGAGCCCTAAACTCAAGTTGAAGGGATGTGCTGCTTTCAGAGCTAATCAGCCAGCCCCTTTCCTGGTTTTGAAGGCCTGCTAAATCCTCTACCTCAGCCCGCCCAGCACATCCAGAGCCAGCGTGGCTCTCTGGTGCCGGAGCGTGAGACGGGCGTGCTCCATGGTGCAGGAGAACTGGGGCAGGGCTGGGAGGGTCTCCAGGGCCTGCTGGGAGCCCAGGGCCTGGGCCTGGGCCCGGGCTGACAGTCCGCAGACTTGGGCCCGGTCTGGCTCTCCGGCTCCCGCCTCCTGGGTCTGGTCGAGGGTCTGGTCGAGGGTCAGGCCGAGGGAGCCGAGGTGACCGTGAAGCAGCCTCACCCACTGCACAGGCTCCGCCCACAGGTTCAGATCCCCCTTTTCAAACAGGAACTCCTCTTCATCCTGGTGAGGTGGCAAAGTAGGACTCAATATACTGCAACATGACTTTAGAACACAGTATATTACAGTATGTTAGACTTTATAATGGGTGTTTGTCACTGGATATTTAGGTTTTTCTGATCCTACATGACAAACAACGCTGTTTAACACCGCATTCTCACCAGACTGGAAGTTTCCTCTGCGCCCGTCTCGTCGTCACCCTCTTCCTCTCCTACCAGCCACTCGGTCAGGGTGAGGACGCCCGCCGGCACCCGCCCCCACAGCTCAAACAGCCGGCACAGAAGCCCCACGCCCAGGTCCAGGGCGACCGGAGGGCACACCGACACGCCGGCCACGTCTGAGGATGCAAAAACGCCACAATTTGAAACCTGAAAAGCTGATTAGTGTCCATCGCCTTCTATAGATTTGAAAAAGAGGTAAAAGGCATAGAGGAGGGGAAGAGAACAATAGCTGCTGACAGAGAATGCACCCGATCTGTTATCTGACACTGGATCAACGTGGAGTTTAGATGCTTAAGTGATGCATGACTGACTGTATCTTCCAGGCTCAGTGTGTGTGTGTGTGTGTGTGTGTGTGTGTGTGTGTGTGTGTGCGTCTTCTCCTCTGGGTTTGGAAGCCCTTCTGGGAAACAAAACTATAACTCATACAACCAACCACCATCAGGGTGTGTGTGAGTGGATGCAAAAATATTCTGCTAACACACACACACACCGCGCCAGCATGCACACGCACACAAACACACACACACACACACACACACACTTGACTTGATAACATTGCTCTTAACTGTGAATGTCTCTACATATGTGATTGCGATGCTCATGAATACGGAAAGCATGATCATATCCACATATGGTGAATAGCAGCTGACATGGAACAAAGCTCTCTTCTTCTGCTGTTTGTTGTCTTCTACCCACGAGGCTTTGGACATGGCCTAGGGTACTATAATGCTCACACACACACACACACACACACACACACACATACAGAGAGGGGTTTGTTGGCAGGCCCATCCTGAGCCCATGCTCTGGTAGTGTTGTATACGGGAGTGGAGGAAGTGTGAGTGCGAGGACACACACTTCAAACGGAGGGAAAACATAACAGTATGACTTCATTTAACGACTCCAGTTGTCCATGCAGTAACTGACACACTGGCATACTGTGTGTGTGTGTGTCTGTGTGTGTGTTGTTCTCCCGCCTTGACCATCCTCACCATAGCTGACACCCAGATAACACCAGAGACTTCAAAAGGCTTTGAGAGCCACTAGCCAAAACACTACCAGTATGGGAAGAGAGGAGGGAGGGAGGGAGGGAGGGAGGGAGGTGGAGAGCAGCATATACACCCCCATCAGGGTTGGGAACCCAGATTGTTTTCCCTCTTCAGAGAGGAGGCGTAAAATCGGAGCAGAGCCTGGAGTCTGAGCGGGGAGGGAAACCCAGTATGTGAACATTAGAAGCCGCTGATTGTACTGTATTAGAGAGAGATTTAAGAGTTTGGGAGCTTGAGTGACAAATTCCTTTCTTTACCGAGAAGCCGCCTCGCTCTGGGACAGCCCTGCTTCTGATGTCAGGGCAGCCGGGCCTTTACAGTCCCCCCCCACACCCAACCACCCCCGCCCCCCCCACCCCACACACACACACACACAGGACATTAAGGGACATAATAGGAAATCTTAGCTGCATTCAATTTATCTACTTTTTTACGGAGGTTTCACACATCGCTTAACGCGATTTCCCCCCTTTGGCTTTTGGCGCGGACAACTCCATTTCTCAAGGGGATTGTCTTTCACGCTGTTGCTGGCATGTGTGTTGGGTGTGTGTGTGTGTGTGTATGTGTGTGGTGTACCGGCATGAGTGTCGTCCTAAGTAGGTATTGTTTATGCTGGATAACTGTGTGTGTATCAGACAATTACATGCCAGCGGGTTCCAGTTGGTCGCTGAATGGGTTCGGGCATGACGGGGTGTGTGTGTTGCACAGTTGGCATACATTAGCACACACTGCGTCCACTGGCACTCGCAGAGTACATTGGAGCTGGGCAGGGCAGGAGTGTGACGGGCAAACTTAACCTTGGCAGCGCCACTTGTGGAAACAGTATAACAGTTGTACCACTCTTTAAAAACTGAACAAGGTCCTTTAGTTGTCCTTTTTGCTTTATATGTAAATCTACTGGAACAGGGAAACAACGGTCCGCATCGCCATCTCTCCTGAGGCGCTGTACATGATAGTATGAAAACAGCCGCATGTCCAACGATGATCTCACTCAACGGGCGACCGCAAAATCCAAACAAGCCCAATCTGAAAAATCCCTTTTTGGCCCGTTCGCCTCTTTCCCACAAGGTTCGACAGGCCGGGGAGTTCGGTGCCGTAACGAGGAGAGATGTTTCTGGCCCAGACGGGGACGGCGCGTTCGGGCGGGAAAAGGCAGCCGGCTAATTCCCGACATCGATCTGCATTAAGGCTCGGGCCTGGAGCTCATTTAAAACCCTTTTTCTTTTAAATAGGAGAGAGGGGAACTCGGCGTACGCTGTCTCAGACTAAACCAAAATCATCTTTGGCCTCATCCAGTCCTGTTTTTTTCTCTGCATGTGGTTTATTTGTCTTCTCCTTTCAGTTTTGTTCTAAGTTGCACATACTTGGACTATAACGGGGGTGGTGGTGTGTTCATGTTTACTACTGTACAAACAGTGACATATTGTGTGACTGCATATAGAAAAACAATTAATTAAACAATTAAACTAAATTAGAAGAGACAGACAGCATGTTCTCAATTTTGGAACCTTTGTACATTATTATAGATATTATGTGTTATGTGTTATTGTAATGTATCATCTCAATAAGGTTTGAGTGTGTAACTGTTGTTTGCTGGTTTTGGAAAATTCACATTGTGCACTGCTTTGGCCACATTGTTTCTGATGGACAGTCATGCCAGTAAAGTCGGTGAATTGAATTGAGAGAGAGAGCGAAGAGACCTTTGCTGTTCAGTAAATCCTCGCTTGAGCCTCTGCAGCTGGGCGGGTGTCAGATGTCCCATTGAGCGGAGGAGGAGGAGGAGGAGGAGGAGGAGGAAGAGGGGTTGGGGGGGGGGGGGGGGGGGGCTGTCAGGGTAGTGAAATGAGAGAAATCCTAAACAGCCCCCCTCCCCACCCTCTTCCCCCCTCGGCAGTGTCATCATGCTCAGTATACTGCAGTGGGAGTGGGAGTTTTCGCCCCCGCCCCCACCGCCCCATTCCTGTGCTCAGCCACCCACATCTGAAGGATTTTTGGGGGGGGGGAGCTGCACACACACACACACACACACACACACACACCGCCGCGACCGCTTTCTTTAACTACACCCACCACACCTGGAGGCTCTAACCCACGAACGGACCACCATACGGGCCATTCCGCTACACCTGCCCCCTGACTCTTTATTCAATACCAGCCTGGACAAAGACAGTCTGTCTGAGGTCGGCAAAGAGCTATACATCCATACAGCACTATAGGATTTAATCTGGGAACGTGTAAGGGGGGCGGGGCAGTTGGACGCAAACACACACACACAAACACACACACTCATGTCTCACATTTGCACGAGCACACGTATTGTTTCATGTTTTAACTTCCACTAAAGGATTATATGGTTCTCTATGGGCTGGGAAAATACTACAACCCTCGTGCTTATGAATCCCTTTCAAAACCCCATTGGATAACACTCAAAAATGCATGGTGGTCAATCTGCAAACAAGGCTGTTTTTATTAGTTACTGAAAAGCTGACATTTTGGAGAGGCGAGGTTTTCACCCGACAGCGGCGGTACACAGATTCTGTACTCAAGCCTCACACGAGCCCGCACAAACACTCTTTCTTGCTCGCCCTCCCACACACACACACACTCTCCCACTATACTCACTTCTCTCTCTCTCTGTCACACACACACACACACACACAGTCAGAGAAAGGAGACGGTACAGTGGAGCCGAGGGACCAGGAAGCATAGGTGCGAGATGGAGAGAGAGGTGTGTGTGTGTGTGAGGTGTGAAATCAAAACACACTACTTTACAACCCTGACTTCCTCTGGTGGCTGACGAGAACCAGGGAGCGTGGAGACCAAGGCTGCAGACCAACAACAACATCAACAGAAAGCATTTCCATGAAAATAATAGCAGAACTAAACCAGTATCCTGAACCATTACCATAAAAATAATGCTTTAAAATGAAGCCGTTAGTCTGAGCTCTTTGTAGCAGCAGTTGTCATAGAGCCCAGTGAGTGGCTGGTTAAGTCAATGGACCCAATACAATTGAATGGGCCGCCCCAACAGGGGGCCTGTAGAGGCTCCTCTGAGACTAGTCAGATGCCTCAGTGATCTGTAAATCTGCGAACCCCTGCTAGATCTGAAACCCAGGAGGGTCTAGGCTACATGTCTCTACCTGGGAAACTACAACAACATCTGTAGTCATTTCACACTAACCTGTGTACCTGTCAGACCTGGGTCAAAGGGGGTTTGCAAATAATCGTTAATGCTTTTTAGCCTCTGATGAAAGCCTTTGCTGGCACAATGTGTAGCTCCTTTGTCTGGATAAATGGCTGTTTGATCTGCGAGTCTTTTGAAATTGTTCGTCTTCGTTTTGACCTGCTTGAAGTGCCAATTGGGTGGAGTTTTCCACATAGGGCGATACAAGCATTACTGGTAAGGAAGAATTTGCAACTCAATTTTGTGTACTTCTTTGTGACTGACAACTTACGGACTAGTTTGTTTTATCTTACTTAGACCCCAGGAGGGTTTGGTTTATGACTAAATCCAAGCATGACAAAACAACAAGTGCCAAAAACAGTCACAGGAAAGCATCTGATAGTCAATTTAGTATAATTTTCAGGGAATGACAAGTTTCCTGAAGTTTCCGAATTATCCTCCACCCATCTGGTATGCAGATTAAAGCAGATGCTATGAATTACCTGGTTTGCAACTCTGTTTCACAATGTCCCTAACCAATAAAAAGAGAATGCATGCCTAGGCCAACTCAGTTTGAATAAGTTTGATTCAGTTTCGTTCTGAAATATCAGCACCAGGCTATTCTAAACTCCTTTCAGCTTGTATTTTCAGTTTTCCCCAAAAAAACACCACAATGCAATGCTGCAACATGCACCGAATACATTACCCACACATTTCTAAATGCATCCTAGAGACACCCGTCATCACTTGTGACTTTATATTACGCCGCCCGCCAAATAATTAAAATCTCATTCCCCGCGTTCCCTCTTGCGTGAAAGACGAGGAGGAAGCAGAGAAAACACCATTTCTGTTTGTGTGTTTGCACTGGAGAGTGAAATAACGGCTCATTTTTTCATAAGTGACGGTTACGGAGTTGCAAATCAAACGTTGAGGATCTCTCCGGCAGGGACCAGTGCCTCCAATTTCTGCAAGTATTTTGCAGTGTCTGTTTATACGAGTGACATATGCAATTTGGTAGCGCATATTTTAGAAAAAAAAGTATTATTCTGGGCTTGAAAGGGCTGTGTGTGTGTCACATCCAGCACAAACGCCGGGTTTAATGGTTGAGGGAACGCCGAGCTAAAAGCGGACGAGGTCTGTTTAATGAGTGTCCTTCAGCCCCGACGGGTCGTTCGCCTCCATTCATCTGCATCATCCACTGTAAATGAATTAACTGGGGGAAAGGACACATGAATGGCACATTCAAGTGCAGGCGTTTGTTGGCATACGGCGGGGGACTGGAGGTTACTCCGGGATAGTTGATGGTTCACTGAGAGCGGCCTGGGAAATATGGGCGCGTCAGCAGAGCTCGCGAGGCCACTACTGTACATTTTAACAGTGAGCAGGAGAGTGGAGATGATTTACCAGCCTGGTTTTACATATACAAATATCTAACAGCAGTGTGGAGTGGAGGGTGAAACGGAGATTCCCATCCAAATGATATATTTATAGACTGTCGGTCAACCTGTATTTCTGTCATGAGTCATGATGCCCCACAAGTGCCTGGTTGGGCCATTATGCATCTATATTAATACCTACAATACTGCATCAGCTTACCTCAAAGTCAAAAGTCAAAGTGTTTTATTTATCAAATGCACAGTATAACACCAGGTCATTCTGAACAATGAAATTCTTAGGACAAGGCAAGCGACAACTACGTAGTAGGCATAAGAAAAATAAGAAAAATATCAAATATTAAATGTTAAAAAGAGTCACAAATAAGGGCAAAAATAAAAAGGGCAAAAATAACAAAAAAATAAAATATATACATAGTAAAAAATAGCCAGAAATATAGCCAAAAAAATAGCAAAAATAGCAAAAGAAAATAAAAAAAATAAAAATAAAAATAAAATATATATATATATACATAGTAATTAGAACATTAACAGCAGTTCCATAGCCAGTAAAGATGGGCAATATGGACAGTAAGAATAAGAGTATTAAATATTATAAAAGAGTATTAAGTATTATAAATATAAAGTGTAGGAGTGCTATTCTGTGGGTGAGTATGGGGGACGAGGAGTAGGAGGAAATCCCTGACCTTGGCCTTTCACTCCTGCTTTCCTACCCACTGAGGTGATCATGTGATCACTGCTGGTGGAGAAGCCTGATGGCCTGGGGGTAGAAACTGTTTGTGAGTCTGGTAGTCCGTGCCTGGATGCTTCGGTAACGTCTACCAGACGGCAGCAGCGAGAACAGTTTATAGCTTTGGTGGCTGAAGTCTTTTGTGATTTTCCGTGCTTTCCTGAGGCATCGTGTAATGTATATACCTAATGTATGTACCTCTTGACCTGATAGCTGTAGGCCTACATGGGACTGTATTTGGGCAATCACCAAGACACATTTTTAGCATCTACACACCGCTAATCAGATTCTGAGTCGCACGGCGCAGTAAAATCAATCGTGGGCGTGACATTCCAGGTTTATTGAATGTACAGCTTCTTTTCGAATGGGAGATCGCTGTGTACCTGCGTTTTCCCTCGCTCTTTTGTGTTCCCGAACGCATCTCCCGAGTCCCTCGCCGCTCTATATATAAAGTAATCCCCCTGATTCCCCCGCTGAGCCTGTCACAGTGGTGGAGGTCTGGCGAGGGTGAGCGGAGTTTGATTTCAGACCCAATTAGTCTGGAGTTATTTGGGTGGTGGTAATGTTGGAAGGGGTAGGGGTGGGGTGGAGGGGTAGGGGTGGGGTTAGGGTTAGATTAGATTTGCTCTTCCCATCCGGGACAATGGCTCCACTGTGGTTCACGGCTCTGGGAAGGAGAAGCCTGAGTTACCCTTAATGTGATAACGGCACAGGCATACACATATATGTGCACACGCACACACACACACACAGACACACACAGAGTTGAGTCCCTTGTTCACACACATTAGGCTCCAAGGACGCATCATCATGCTCTGGGAAGCACAGAGAAAGTACAGCGGCTAAAAAACAAGTCTTCCCCCTCCTTGACTTCGTGCAGCACAACTTGACCTTTTGTGTTTCAAAATTACTTCTAAACACTTTTGTCAGATTCATTTTGGTCTAAAATCTAGGCAAAGCACTGTTTTCTATCAAAGAGGAGACTATTGCCTAAAGATGAAGATTTAATAATATATATAATGAAATGTTTTTTTTGCCAGTGAGACACAATAACCCAAGCATGTAAAAGGGGTGAATACATTTGCAAACTTAATACTTCTGCTACTGAATTTCATACTCTCATGTATTTCTTGAATACATTTCCATGATAGAAAATAGTACTTTGCATAGATTTTAGACCAGAAATCCCACAATATCTTCTGAACTAATTTTGTAGCACAGCAAAAATGTGCAAAACATCAAGGGCTGTGAATACATTTTATAGCCACTGTATCGTTTGATGCTGGGTATATACCAGAGATGCTCTTAACTGTCTATTGCACTGGATTCCAAGTTTAGCTTAACATATGGTGTACATACAATCTATGCTGTCTGTCAAGCAGGGACACTGAGCAGGGACATTTGATGAGGGAAATAATTCTGAATTCTTGTTACAATTGTATTTCATTCCTGGTGGGAGATGAGTGTTTTCCTGAATATTTTCCTGTTTCTTTAGTGTTGACGGTCCCGTCTCTGTTCTCACATCTCTGCCTGTCCTCCATATCAAAGGCCGGGAGCCGTTGCCGGCAGCTAACAGCTAACACCTCAGATACTTGACTCTGCAGTGGCAGGTCGTAAAACACACACACACACACACTAGCCTCCTGGCAGACTGGCTGGCTGGCCTGAAAGGGACGGGTCACACACACACACACACACAACCACACACTGACAGATACACTCATACACTTCAGCTCAAGCTGCAAAGCCTGAGTATACTCTTAATCATATAGGAAAAAACATCTCCCATTAGAAATGAATAGGACTTGGATAGGATTCAGGATTTTTCTTTTTTTATTTTATGTCAATGGGATGTGATTTCTTTAGTTTTTGGGCTGTTTAACTTTCTTCAGGAATTCAAGTTTTCTGGCACATATTACCCTTTTTTCCGTTTTTTCCCCTTCTTTTTCTCTTCTTGAGTACATTCCTGTTGTGCGTATAAGTGTTAAGCTAAACTAGGGATCCAATGCAACTGTCCTCATCATTGTTCTTTTGAAAGTTAGAGCCGTTTTTTGGTGTCTTGGCCAGAAAGTGAAAAGTCACACTCTTGGATGGAGACAAACACACACACACACACACACACACACGCACAGAAACACAAGCACACACTTCCCGCAGTGGAGACATGTGTCCAGGAGGAAATGTAGGCCATCTTACCGTAAGTACCATACTGTCTGCCTCCCACACACACACACACACACACACACACACACACAAAGACTGTAATCTCCAACTGTGTGTGCGGTAAAGATGGACAAAGGGGGATGCCCCGGTCTCTCTCTCCTCCACACACACACACACACACACACACAAAAACACGTACACAAACACACAAGGACACACAGCCTGCAATTATGCCTATTGTGTTCTTTTCCTGTTGTAGAGAAACCGTCTCCATATTAGTCATGCTGCTGTGTTCCGATCTGATGTGTAGCTGACGGCTTATCATCCCATCTAGCCCTGTCTGGCCTCATGTACATAAACACATATGGAACACACACACACACACACACACACGCTGCTTTTGGATGAAAACCTCGCATCAAACGGTTTTCAGGAAATCTGACAAAAATAACTTTCATTTCAGATTGATTTCCATGCACTTGTGGGGATTTTTATCAGGAGTTTTGAAGAGGTTTAATGGGCCCTTGGGTCATGAAACAGACTGTACCTATAAAAAAAAAAAAACAGTTTGTCCTTTTGTTCACCCCTGTCTTATATGCACAGGGATGCAATAAAAGAAAATGTAGTCACCGACAAAAAAAAGTTTGGGGAAAAATCACCAAAATTGGAGTTGATGCAGAACAGCGTTGATATACGGGACTAGAGAGACCTATGAAGAGATGTTATGGTATCTTATGCTGTGTTATGTGATGTTATCAGTGGAGTACAGACACAATAAGGGAGGCTCCGGGAGGAAAGCTGGGAAAATACAGGAAGTGGCCGTCGCGAGGACAGGAAGTCGCACTCGGGTTCTAGAGAGTTGGCAGATGTCACCCCTCTGATAAAGTGTGTGTGAGCATTGCGAAGGTTGTTTCCAGCGGGATAAGACTGCCGTAAGGAGAGGGGGGGGGGGGGTATTTATGAGCTATTTATGAGCGAATCCAATCCCTAAGACCTGACATCATACAATACTCCAAAAAACAAAACATCAAACATTCCCGACACAATGACGCATAACCACAATCACACACACACACACCAAATCTCGCGTCCCAACTGCCAAACTCGAATTAGCACCCTTTATTCCAGGAATGCTCCCCGACCTTTAGCGAGAAACGACGTCATCGCCCCTCCGCGACTTCAGCATGTGTTTGTAGTGGTGCTTTTTTTTTTCTGTGCACATGTGTGTGTGAGGGCGTCCGTGTTTGTATGTGTGACTGTGTGACTGTGTGTGTGTGTGTGTGTGTGTGTGTGTGTGTTTCAGTGGGCGAGTGTGTGTGCGCAAATCCCAAGTAAACATATTTGTTAGTGTCTGTCGGATGTCAGCATGCACGTATCTGTTGCTTAATGTGTGTGTGTGTGTGTGTGTGTGTGTGTGTGTGTGTGTGTGTGTGTGTGTGTTTGTGCTGAGCAGGCACATTAGTTAGTCTGTGGGTGAGTTTGATGTCAGCGTGGGTGTATTCATGCATAACTTGAGTGCGTGCGTGTGCGATTGTGTGTCAATAGTGAGCGGGGGCAGGAAATGTTTTCATCCACCAAGTCACTCTTACTATTCAACCAGACAATTAAGACTTTAGGAATTAAGACAGTGAGTGTGTACCTGTACTGAGCAGATGGGTCGGCACGCTGGAGACGAAGTCGGAGGCCGAGTCTCGCACTTCCTGGTCTTCATCCTGCAGCAGCGTGAACAGGCTCCTCCACAAAGACAGTGTGGCGGACAGACCTGACACACACACACACACACACACACACCTATTACTCAACCGAACTAGAGAGTCCTCCAAAGAGTTCTCGCAAATGATGAGACTTTTCCTTTAGCTTTCATCTTTCAAAAACTTCTTTACTGGCGATGATGATTTCCTGCTGTTTTTTGCCTCCCTGATCTCACCAAAGTATTTAGCTCAAGGTCCTGGGAGGTAAAATGTCCCCGTGAGGCCGATGTGATTCGGACTCACCCAGTGGCAGGGCGGCGCTGGTCAGCAGGGCGGCGGTGCAGCTGACCAGCACCTCGGCAGCCATCAGCTTCACCTCCGCTGGCTGCTCCTCGCCGCAGCACGAACACACCAGCGCCCCCCACTGAGCCAGGCGGCCCGCTGCACTCGCACCCTGGATGACGAATAAGCCGGGGAATTAAACACTTACACGGAAATGTTTAGGGCAAAGAGTAACTCGACCACAAACCCAAATCTGTGTAAAGACTAACATCTAAATGGTAAAAAGCATGCTACTGAAATTGCCATCTGCTATAGGCTGATCTTAGGTACCACCTGTTGTACTCTATAGAAATAAGATAATGGCTTGTCAATTTCAATGTTTACCTGCCGACGTTTTCATCATTTCACCAGTCAAACTGATTTTTAAAATAGAAAACAGTGTACAAACAATGGTTGGTTAGCTGCTTAGGTGGCATCAGAGTAGAAAATCTTACTAGCCACAGCTAAAATGTAGCAGCATTTGGCTGATGGCTGGTGGTAATATCCCTTCCATGTCCAAAACACCCTAAACTTCCTTCCTTTACATTTGTGAATCTAAAGTCATGAAGTTTAATAATGGCCTGCCAGCAGATTATCAGCACACACTATCATGCAAATTAGTCTTTACCTCGGGGTCAGAGGTCACCAGTTGAACCACCAGTCGAGAGGCCAGGGTCAGGGCAGCGCAGTGCAGCTCCACACTGGAACACAACACACATCACACACACCTGAAACCATCTGCAAATACCTAATAAGGATTTGGTTAGTTTATCTTAACCTTAGTAAGTTTATCTTAATTTGCAATTGGACCTTTGATGCCGTTTGAGGGTCTGAAAACGATAACCAAGCGCTCCTTCAAGTAGTTCCGTGAAACCATTACGCACATGACACACCGACACCTCCCACCGCAATCAACTACACACACACACACACATCACTCAACTGTATTGACTTACAATCCACAAAGGAAGTGTGCTGGTACTCACCACTACATTATGTATCACAATAGCCCAAGTGCCATTCAATCACATGGGAGACAAGGGCAGGCAGCAACCCAATCTTATCCTTCCCCGGCTCTAATCATAACCTTGGGGCCACTCCAAAGGGAAAGTGGATCCCCGGGCCCAGAGATTGTGGCCGGGCCAAGGCTTTACAGGGCTAAAAGCCTTTGTAATCCAATCCTTATTCAGGCTTGTATTCTCTTGTTGGGGTGAGAAAAGTACAGCAGTGGTTTGTCAGGGAAGGTGTGTGTGTCTGTCAGTGGGTGTCAAAGGGCTTACAGTACATACGCACACACAAATAGTGGTATGTGCCAAATCGGTGTGTGGTTCTCGTGTAACAACGGCCGTGTAAAGCATGAACATGTGCACACACACAAATAATGCTTTGGGCTGTTAGGTGTATATATTCTTATATAAGAGGGGTTCTATGATAAAACAATCACTATTATTCAGGATGAGAAACTGCAACCAACCAGTTGCTGGAATATTTTCCAATGTTTTTATTCTGATAAAGGCCTTTGACAGCAGAAACGTCATTTTTTTCAATCACGAAACAAAAAAACAAAATCTTTTTTCTCTATATAGCATATTACCCATATCAATCGACTAATATTTTCAGTTGTGCTGAGTTGGGTTTCACTTGACTGACTGGTGGATGCATTGCCTCTAAGTTTGTTTATTATAGCAGTCTCTTTGGCAAGTAACCGGCCATCATGTGGAGCTGCTTTTGTTCTCTGAAAAGTAATTTGGCAACTAAAGTAGTGAAAGCGGCTTGTGAAGTCTGGAAGCTACCAGCGACTGTGGCTGGTGGACAAAGACTTAGTTTCCTTGCCTGCTGTTATTTATATCACCTAGAGACTGTAAGGATACACGAGCAACCACCCACATGCACACACACACACACACACACACACACACACATACACATACACACAGAGGGGCCCAGTGGTGCACGCCAGGTGTCCAGGTGCAGGGTTAAGGTGCAGCCAGTGAACCCGTGTCCCTCCTCCATGGACTCTGGCTCTGAATGCAGGCCTGACAGCCGGCCTGCCACAGCCATGTGAGGACTCTTTCACAGGTGGACGGAGCGAGAGAAAGACAGGAAAATGGAGGGAGAGCGTGTGGTTGCACCTTGCCCGGCAGCACATTCACGTCTCTTCCATCCATCACAGCTAAAAGTGGGCGTGTTATCGCTTAGGAACTGTTTTGGCAGCAGGTTTTCAGGCGGGGGAACGGCCATTCCAGGGTCACGCGGTGGCCTTCCTTTTCCTTGAATTTGCCTTGAAACTCGATAAGTTGGGAATTCCCCCCGCTGTATGCTGCAGTGATCATAGGGGCCCCGGGTCAGGGCCTCGCGCTGGATGTAAAAGGTACATGGTTCAAAGAGCTGGAGATGGTGCGAAAGACCTGGATGATGCATTTTAGCAATGCCTTTGTCTGTTTGTGCTGCGATGGAACCAGGAAAACCTCAGCTGGAAAGTGTAAGCATGGCCCAACTGTTTCCTCAACACATGAGTCATAGCACATGCATGGCTAAACTTAGAAATATCTTAAGAATGAGAAACATTGTATACTAGGGATAGGCCAGAATAGTCGACTAGTCAACAACCGACTGTTCAACTAGGCTTATTGATTTTTTTTTTGTTTCATTCTTGACATGGACCTATGGTTTATTTTGATTTCATTTTCATTTAATGATATTTAAATGATCTCCCTTGGAAGATCATTTAAATAAATCAAATCAAATCCAGGGGAATACAGGATAAAGCCAAAGGAGATGTGTACACAGGGCGTGTGTGTGTGTTCTCTGACCTGTGAGCAGAGTGCTGAGCCAGAGAGAGGAGGCGCAGCAGGACCTCCTCCTGGGACAGAGTCTGATCACCGTCCCTCCACGGGAGCTCGCTGCCGGAGCTCAACACACACAGCACCTGCAGGACCTGGGGGGGAGGGAGGGGGGGAGAGGGAGAAGTGGAGGAGGATAAAGAGAAGAAGAACGAGGGTAAGGGAGGTGAGCGAAAGAGGAAGAGGGGTGAGAGAGAAATAAGATACTACCAAACAACACAGTCACTCTCTCACCTCCATCTCTCTCTCTCTCACACACACTCACACACACACACACACACTCTCTCTCAGACTGGCTGGTGAGGGAGGTTGCTCAGGCCCATCCATCAGCACAGCTTTGGTGTCCTGTGTGTGCTGTGTGGCTGGCGAGTTGCCCTGGGGGTATTTTTACCACGCCGGTCAGATCCTCCCTACGCACGCCCCAAACCGCCGGTACACAGCTGCCTCACTCTCACACACACACACACACACACACACAAGTACACGCATGTGCATGGACGCACACAAGTACACGCATGGGTGCAAAGATGCATGGAATTGCAGGCATATTCACGCATATTCCATCACTGAGATGTGCACTTGTTTTGCCTGGACACACTAGTTGTCAGAATGGCCAGTCTTAAGGCTCCAGGTTTCTGGTCTCCGCAATGAGGTTTTGGGTTCGAAATCCACTTCTGACAAGCAGTTTTGAGACTTGTATAGTTGTTGTTCTCCCTGTGATTCCAGACTTTCCAGACACCCATCATCCCTCATCTCTCCAACCAGCTATCATCCATCCATTCATTCATCCACCCATCCAGTCCACAGTCCTATGTATCACAGCATCTCTGCAGCTTAACCTCAAGGACAACCCCCCCCCCCCCCCCCCCGCCTCCAGCTCCATGTTGTTTTCTTTGCCCGGTCACCCCTCCAGGGAAGGCGGGCGGGAGGGAGCGAGGGAGGCGGTTGACCGAGTCTGAGGAGGAAGGACTTGTTTTCCACCTCATGAGACCCCCGTTAAAACACACACATCCAGCCGAGAACACATGTTGACATTCCTCCCGCATATCTCACTGATTATTATTTCTTTCAAGGCCCCAACCTGTTATTAGAGCTTTAAAATAAAGCTCGCTTTATAGGATCTGTGCAGGGCAGAGTGAGAGTGTGTATGCAGTGTGTCTGTGTGTAAACATCTGTGTGTGTGCGTGCGCGCATGTGTGACTGTGTGTATTTGTGCACGGGAGCAGTAAAAAAGACAAGGTAGCAAGGCGGACCTCCTTGCAGCAGAGTATCTGTTAGTGTGACTGTCTTTCTGCCCGACTGCGGTTTGTCTGCTCGTTCATACATTCAAACCATACTGAGATTATAAAGATTATCTGGTTTGAAAAAATATAATATACAATAGTACATTATCACTGGATCTATAATACCATCAAGTCCAAAATTGAAAACATTAAGTCCATCTTTGTCTTTCAAGAATTGATCAGTACTGGGTGACTTGTTATTGTTCTTTGGTGTCAGCTAATGCTGGCCATATTTCATACCGTTTGAAGACAAAAACAAAGAAATGCATTTGGAAATATTCTAATGCACCAACAGCTAATGGCCATACAACCACAGCAGTCCATTAGACATGTCTGGGAGGCTGCGGTGGACAGATATTTTACAGACAACCTTTCAGAAAGTCCAAAGCCACTTTTCATCTGCAATGAGAATGAACCATTGGTTGGGGCCATTTATGCCAAGTCTATGCCATTATTTCTCTGTCAATGCATTTCTAACGCTCTTTATCGCTCGATTTCTTTGTTGAATGAAAACTTTTGCCTTGGAGGAAATTGTATCGAAATTTGCCGTTTTCATTTAGCTTTCCTGATTCGATGTATCATAATTCACATGAAAATACATGCATGGAAACCCATCTATTGTGTGTGTGTGTGTGTGTGTGCTTTTCTCTGTCCGTCCACCCGTCTACCTGCCTGCCTCCCTGTCTGTCTGCCAGGTATTAAACGGGTAGCTCCGACTCCAGCTGGCCTGACCGTCTCTGCTGCTGCTGCTGCTGACTTTTACAGTCTGCTTTAATGAGCTCCCGTCTTGTAACACACACTCAACTGCACACACACGTACTCAAATACACACATGTCACGTGAAAACACGCCAACTCAGGCGTAGACGCGTAGACTTTCACAGCCGTGACATGCAAATAAACAGTGACGCCCACCCCGCACGCAGGCACAGACACACACACACACACACATAAAAAGTTACACACTACAGACTTGAATGCATAGCAGTGCTGTATAGGGTCTTGTGTTTTAGCGGCTTCCTAGTGGCCCAGTGGATTAAGGTGCAGCATTGTGGCCTTGTGTAGTAGGATTTGCATCTTTGGTCCGTGCACCGCTCTTATTTTGAAATTTTGAGCGTCTATTTTCACATATATCTGTTTTGTATATACTCAGGGAAGAGTAACAAAGCCTGTTTTTCACCAGCTGCTTCTTTCCACAGAGTATGTGGTCAAGGGTTTTTATAAGGTTTTGAATGAGTCGCATTCAGACTCAAGATGCGAGTAAATGCAAATGAATTGCAGCAGCATCTCGAGGCTCTTCAGGCCGCCGTCTTTCCGTTCGCCGTCCTGCGTGGGTCTAAGGCAGCTGAGGTTCCTTCAATCAGGACTGAGAATGATAGGTTTGTTTCCTACAGGCTTTGAAGGCCTCTTTACAGGGCAGAGCAGCAGACCCACACTACGGCCTTGGCCTACTGCTGCTCCTGCTGCTCCCCCAGAATGCTTTAGTGAAGTGCAGAGCGAGCTATGGCAACTGGCCTGTTGGGCTGGTGTGTCCTTGGCGGAGGGGAGGCTCCGCTTAACGGGGCCGACACTTTTAAGCAGTAACGGCTGGGCTGTAAAGCGGCACTCGGCAAAGAGCGCACATGCACACGGGGTAAAAACACAACGCATATAAAGTACACACAGACATGCGGAAACACACACACACACACACACAAAAGGCACACACGCCCATTCCCAGCAGTGCTGAGTCCTGTCAGTTCTGGAGGAGTGTTAATGACAGGAGTCACAGAGCAGGACAGAGCAGAGCTGTTGGTTGGCTGTCCTCGCTTTATGAACACACTGAAATACGACCCGCTGTCCCGAAACAGGAAATAGACTGCCTTCTACCCTCCAAAACTTGTTAGAGTGGAAACTTACCAAACCTCTTGTGTGTGTGTGTGTGTGTGTGTCTGTGTGAGTAAGTAAGTAATTGAGTGAGAGAGTGGACCAGCAAGAGAGAGTTAGTTCACTGCCAATGTGCTTGGCGTGTCCTCCTGCGGCCGATTAGCCTCTCACGCAAGCCTCTGGAATATGGATTTGGACGTGTAATCAATTTGCAGCAATTGTCATTGTGGTTCAGAGCAATTATGATGAATAGGGAAGACGCATTCATTTGGGATGGGTTCCTTATTGTGCGATGAAAGGGATCCGAGATTACGCTGCTTATGGCCTGTGGTTCTGATGGCTTTAGCTGGTAGAGCAAGAGGCATCAGTCACGGCTTAGTCTCCCAGTGCTGACACACACACACACACACACACACACACACTGAATAGTGGTGCACAAAAGATTATGCATGCATGCAAAGCCATAAAACAACCACCAGACACATATACAGGCGCTCAAAGAAACGCACAACAACAAATGCACCCCCTGTAATGTTTTTGTGTGTGTGTGTGTGTGTGTGTCCATGTGTGGTCCCACCTTGGCCAGACACTGGGGGTGTGTCTCGTGAAGAGCCAGGCTGGTCAGGTTAGACAGGGTGGTCTCGTCAAGCCACGGAGGTCTCCTCTTCCTCTCCTCCTCCACCTCCTCCTCCTCTTCCTCCCCCAGCCTCCTCAGGATCCCCTCCAGCGCCAACTCCCTCACCTCGTACTGCGGGCACAGCAGCAGACGCTCCAGGAGCCGGGCCCCGAGTCGCGGCCCCCCCCAGAGCTCGGGGATCTCCACGCTGGCGCCGAGGGCCACCCGGGCCAGGCTGAGCAGGTACTGGGTGCTGCCGGGCCGCGGCGGGGCGGAGGAGGAGGAGGGGGAGCCGTCGGGGGCGACCAGCTCCGAGGCCGTCAGGACGGCCAGCGCCTCTTCGCGGAGCTCGCCGACTTCTGAGTCTGAGGGACAAACACACGCATTTACAGTTTAGCTGACAACTTTGGACGGGGATGGGGACACACTACACGACTCTTAGGCTGATTATAGCCACAGATTTTTGTTGTCAGATCATCTTGTAGTGTGTGAGGGTTCAGGACTTTAATCTCTCGCCTCCAAATCCGGTCATGACTGTCACGATGACTTCAAACATGCTGAATTTTGTGTTGCTGTACTTCTGTAGTGTGAGCTAGTCATCGACTCGAATCCAGCAATTCCAGTGAGAGAAGAAAAATACACAGGAAGTGAGGAAAGAAAAATATTCCACCTCCATATTTGTTTTGGGCCTGTGTTGGATTAGCGTGAGAGTTTATGCTTTTGTGAGATTTGGGTGTTGGGTGTTGTGTGATGTTCGAATTCAGTGTGTAGTTCCTGTGTGTGTACCTCTAAAACATAAGATGAAAAAAAAACTGCGAATGCCGTTCATTAAGTGTGCAAAGTCTAATCTTTTCATCTTATACTACATATATTTCACATCTTTGGTGTATTTTCATGTCATACATATTTTTCATTTTCAGATTATATTTTTGCATCCCTATTTGATATATTCCTCTTCTTGTTGTGTAGCCTATGTGCTGTCCCAACTACCCCACGAGGATCATTCAAGTTTCATCTTATTTTGAAAGGATCGTGCCTCGCCATCTTTACATCAGCAGGACCACAGTGGAAACAAATCTGACTTTACAGTGTCATCCTCAGTTATTTCGTTTAAGCCGTGGAGTGTATCAGATTTAATGCAAGTAACAGAGGAATATCAGGTTGAAAGAGAGAAGCGAGTTCAGCGTTCATCTGCTGTCTCTGTGGGCTCAACAAACTGGCACAAGGCCTTTGTGAAGCAAACAGATGCAGACAACAGACCAGACTGAAGAAGCCAGTGCGTTCTGCTCTGCGTTCTATTTTGGCTTTTATAGGAAAGGCTGCGTAAACGTCTGTTTGGAAATGCCCACGGCTGTGCCAACCGAGCCACCTGTGAATTTACACCCTCGGGGAGTGACGGACACACAAATAAACACACGCACACACACACACACACACACACAGACACACGCAGGCAAACACACTCACGCTCACTTCCTCTGAAATATAAGCATAATCCAGCGGCAGCGCGGCTATAGAGAAACCCAATGCCGTTCTAAAGCTGTGCTCCTCCCTACAGTATTGCTCCAAGACTCCACACAGACCCCGCTTTGACAGCCAACTCAATTAGTTTAACACACACACACACACACACACACACGCACGCAGAAAGCTTATGAAATCCAGTGCAACTCAATCTGGCCCTGCAGCGCCACTCAACACGGGGCCCAACAAAAGAGCGGGAAATGCCGCATTCCTCCGGAGACGGGCCGGGTTACCGTGGAGACGGGCCGGGTTACTATGGAACCCGATCCTCAAAGGGGGGTCCGGGGGCCACATAAGCAGCGCCTAATGGTTATAATGGTGGTGGGGGGCAGTAATGACACTAATGATGAAGGGAGGAGAGAGGGGGGAGGGAGGGATGAGGATGACTGGAGGAGAATGGGAGCGTGTCAAAGAGAAAACGACTGTCCGTCAAGGTGGAGTGGAGGGAGACGTGGACACTGTGTGTGTATGTGTGTGTGTATGTGTGTGTGTATGTGGGTAAAGGAGAGTAAAAACAGCAGGGCGCCATTTAGCTTGTCACACTGAGTGATACATCTTGCATTCAGCTATGATCTCAGTAGAGCAAAAACAGGACTGATGACTTTCTCACAAACACTCACTACACAGAGTCAAAGTCAACACAAACACACTGTGGAGGGAAGTGGATCAAGACAAACAAGGAGGGAGAGAGAGAGAGAGAAAAAAGAAAAGAAAAGTGATGTATGGAAAGAAGGGGAAAGGGAGAGCCTAGGACTGGAAAAAAATCAAGGCAGGGCGAGGAAAAGATATGGAGGGAAGGAAGGAAATAAAAAAAGAGTAAAGGAGAGCAAAAGAGTATGGGAGAAAAAAAGAGAGAGAGGGAAAACATAATTAGTCAGGAGGCAGAGCTGTTTTTATGATGGCATTTATTAAAATAGCGGAGTCTGCGGAGGAGGGTAGAGAGTCGGGCATTCCCTGAGGAAATGAGAGGCGTTCCTGTGCGGGCGGTGCTGGGATACACTTGTCATTTCGATGTGATTTTTGACGTCTGATCATACAGAGCTTGATGTTACGGCCGTCCACGCCACTCCATTTTCTGACTCCCGTGGCTTGTGTTTATTTCAATCTGTGGCGTCCGCGATGCTTTTGTTTCTTTATGTCGCTCGTGTACAAATTTGCAGATGGAGTTGTGATTACAATTCGATACGTTGGGATACTTTGGGATGCGGCCTGGCTCATCGGATTACAATGTAAGCAAAGTCTGGATTGGGAGCATCCAGACTTGCTAGTTACTACATGCTGCTGTGATCAGATGACAAAAATTAAGGTTAAACCAACATTTTGGGCCAGTTTTGGCCTCAGTATTATCAAATGGATATTGACTAGTCCAGAGGTTCTCAATTGTTTTTCAGCCAAGGACCCCTTACAAGATAGAGAATATACCGGGGACCCCCTCATTCTGATTTGTGATTTTGGGCTATATAAATAAAAATTGACTTGACTTGACATGTATGTCCCTTGGAATAATCTGACGTAGCCTATTTTTTACACTTCTATAGTCTTAGTTATGTGAAAGAACAACACAAGAGAAATGAATTAAACAGATATTATATATGTATTAAAAATATTTGCACCATCTCAACACAGAATACCCATAAAACAATCAATCAATTAGCTGCAAGTAACACTGTACCTAAACAAAATATCAAAGGGAAATCAGGAGAAAAGTGCTAATTTGAAGTGCATTTCAAAAAAACTTTTTTTTATATCATGATAATTTAAATGAATGAATCTGAAAACTTTTCACGGACCCCCTGGCAGAGTGCCACGGACCCCTGGGGGTCCCCAGACCCCAGACCCCCCCCACAGAACCACTGGGCTAGTCAATGTCATCCACCTCCGATATGATGGATATGATGCAGTTATGTATTTGTTGTAAAGGCAAGTTGGGAAATGTAAAGGATTCAGTTACATATATATATATTTACTGTGTATATACAGTATACTGTATATATTACTGAAAATATTCTCCATAAAAACAGCCCTTTAGAAAACCAGAGAGATTCATATCATCCATGTTTATCATGTGGCCAGAGGAGACTTTGGCTAACCTGTGTGCGTGTGTGTGTGAAGTTTGTGTGTGTGCAGCGGAGAGGGAGTGTGAGCACTATATGTGTGAGGGCCTTATTCATAAGACAGGTCAAATATTTAAACAAAATGAAGCCGCAACATTTGGTTTAAATAAACCGGGGTCCAGCTTGCAGTTGGTGGTTTAGGGAGAGACGGGGAACTGAGCAGAGTTTGGACGGAGGGTCAACAAGCTGGCCCCGAGAAGACTTTATAAACCGACCCAAGATGTAACCTAACAGCCAAGACCGGTCCGACCCCACCGCCATTTCCTTCCTGCACTTTAAGAAGTGTCACTGGGAGAGAGAGAGAGAGAGAGAGAGAGAGAGAGAGCGAGCATGTGGCTGAGTGTGAGGCTTGTACATGTTTGTTATGTTATGCAGTGCGCCAGAACGTGCGTGTGTGTGTGGTGTATACATTAAGAGCTTGGTGTAACATGGTCTGATGTGTAGTCTGCCGTGATGCTGACGCATCACAAAACCCCATTAACTCACGTTACCACAGAAAAAGTGTGTGTGCTGGGTGTGTATGTACGTGTGTGTGTATGTGTGTGTGTGGTACTATCAGGGACGTCCACAGTAAAGCATCCGAGTTTTAACATAGCTCACTAAAAGCTGGCAGTAAACGGGCTTGGCCATGTCAAGCGCAGGACGGACTAGACACGTGCACACACAGCTGGATTTCACATCAGCTTCCACCATCATTACCCAAACTGTGAAAAACAAACCCCAGACACTGTGTGTGTGTGTGTGTGTGTGTGTGTGTGTGGTGTGTCACAAATGTGAGTGAGTTGACCTCTTTCACATGCTGATGGAGCTTTACAATTTGGTCGAGTCCCTCCCTCTAATTACCTTAAAGGCCCTGTGTCCGTGTGTGTGTGTGTGTGTGGGTGGATTGCTTGTGTGTCCTTACAGTCTAGCTAGCTGAAAGTGTGTAGCCCTTAATTGGATCAGGTGTGCAAGAGTAAAAATGGAACAAAAACTTGCAGGACAGGGGGTACTTGTGGATTGGGAAACACTGCTTTAAATTATATCAATATAACAGCAGGCAAGAAAACTAAAGACTTTGCCTGTCCACAAGCCACAGTTGCTGATAGCTTCCAAACTGCACAAACCGCTTTCACTACTTTACTGGCCAAAGTACTTTTGAGAAAAGCAGCTTCACGCGATGGCTGGCTACCTGCCAAAGTGGCAGCTAGAATAGACTAACAGGAGCAGATAAAGGCGTAACTGAAAATATTAGCACATGAATCCGGATTAGAGAGCTAACCAAAATTCTGCAAGATGACATTCCATTTCAGCATCGTCTCCAGAGGGTGTACAGGGTGGACGGGAATAGTTCAAAGAAGAAAAACAAGAAGGATTGGAATAAAAAGAGCCACAGTCTGGCTCTTGATAGTGGACTGCAGCAGTCAGCACAAATTTCAACAAAAAAAAACAATCAGTCAAACAGCTGAAAGCATGGCAACAGCGTCAAAGAGTCCACCACATCTTGAACCGAGTCCCAGTCCACCTAAACTGGTTGGCAAAACCGGTGCCAGGATGCAAATATGGAAGTATATGGTTTACCAATCTGACAAAGATGGGCACCCGAATAACATCAAAAACCATGTGTAAAAGTTGCTACAAAGCTGTCCAAGTCCAGTGTGGTAACACACTGCTTGATGGGTTTTCTTGTTTGCCGTGGCATTGTGGAAGGGTGGAATTTTTAGATATCAAATTAGCATTGGTATTGAAGTCAAAGTTCTGGTTTCAGCAAGATTGAAAACGTGACATTTCAGATGTGAAAAGTCCTTCATCTGGACAGACAAGCTGGCTGGGATTTTTTTAACTTGACTTCTGCATCAGCATCTGCTACCAAACTAATAGGAGCACATCAACTTCCAGCAAAGTTCACTGACATATTATGTGCGATTCTCTGACTTTCTTTCCCTCTATTTGCGTCAGTCTCACTCTCTCCCTCTCTCGTACTCCCAACTACAAACTCTTCGGCTGTTTTTACTGGAATGGCTGGAGAGCAGAGACAGAGAGAGAGAAGACTGGGGGAGGAAGGGATGAAGCGATGGAGGGAGGGGGGGCTTTTATGAGTCCGCGTGGATCAAAAGGGCTGCCGCAGAGAAATGTGTGCGCACATGCACAGACACACACACACACACACACACACACACACGCTGACTAGTGCTCAGAGCCGAGAGGAATTGGCCAATAAATCCAAAGTTCCTACTTAATGTGCGGTGCCAGTCAAAAGGAAAAAAAAAAGAAAGGAGAGAAATGGTGAAAAAGTGGATTGTTCACCTCCTTTCCCCCTGGTGCCCGGCACTCTTAAAACCCTGCTGCTTTCATTTGGACTAGTCCAACCTGTGGCTTTTTTAACTGAAGATTTGATTTGTCTGAGGGAGAAATCGGACGACGGGAGAGGGGCGAGGGATGGAGAACGAGGGGCAGAGAGGGAGGGGGGGAAGAAAGAGAGGGAGAAAGAGGACTCAAACATCACATGGGGGATAGGGGAGAGAGATACAGAAATGGAGATGTAAAGAGACAGAGGGAGAGATGAAGCCGCAGACAGATATATAGACAGCGATAGAGAGATAGATGTCGGAGGTGTGTAAGCAGGGGGAGAGAGCGCTCGGTTTATTATGTAAGGGGGCCAAGCCGGGTCGGGCCGCGCTCGCTCCTGAATCTCCAGGCTTGTTTTGAGAAACCCTCAGCATTTCCACTGTCAAGCCGAACATGTGTTCAGCACATGGCCGACCGAAAACACAAACGCCTCCCCCTCCTCTCTTTCCCTCTCTCTCTCTCTCTCTCTGTACAACACTCCTCCTTAAACTGGGTCATAGGCACAATCCCACCATCTGTCAGAGAGCGCTCGCCTTCGGTTTCACATTCCTCCGCTGCGGAGACCCCCACCGGTCTGCGCACATGTGTGCACACCCACACAGCAAATGCACAGGCGCGCACACACACACACACACACACACACACACACACACACACACACGCACACCAGGGGGCTTCTCTGAACTACCTGAACACGAACCCGACTTCTGTCAACAATCATTCTAAATGGGGAGCACAGTATTCAAAGTCAAACTCACAGCGAATGGCAGGAGCACAGTCTCTGCTTCGTGAGATGATAAATTCAATTTAATGAAATCAGCTAGTGGACTTTGTGCCACTTCCATACACAAAACTACTTACTACCGAAGGACAGCCAGTGACTGTAGCAATTTCTACACTAGTCTTCACCCAAAACAGCTAAAGTCGCTAATTGAAGCCTGCAGACAAAGAACCACACAAGTCCATTTTGAAATACTTTGAACAGCCAACATACTCAATAAGTAATACGTAAACAAGTGCGCTTTGAAAACATCGCTCATCTGAAAACTTAGAAACGGACCTGAATGGTTCTGCTTGTGTGTTTTTGTTTTCTGTTTCCCATTTTCTCATGTATTTTCTAATAAAAATACAGAATAGATTTCCTTTGTCCTCCATCCAGCTCTGTGCGATCCTGTTTGTGTTTAACCTTTATTCATCTGGGCATGCAAGTGCTTTTTCAGCACTGGCTCGCTGCACACTCGCATAGCTACACACGTTGTCCAGTAAAACCGCAGTCTTCGATGGCTGGACAATGAGCAACTCCGCTGGACAAACAGGAGATCAAGGGCTTTGCTCGCTACTAATTTTTGAGCAAATATTGCGACTTGTTCACTTCTCCTACCCAGACTTTCCAGGCCAGCCCAAGGGATTCAACCCGGCAGTGTTGTGATCTAAAGCTATGTTTGCTAATGCTATGTTTTGTACATATTCAATAGTATTACACTAGTACTACAGTATGTAACTTGTTCTCTCCAGCTGCACTCACCATCCAGAAGACTGATCTTGGGCCCACACAGGCAGACCAACACATCCAGATAGGCTCCTCTGGTCACCACACAGCTATTCTGTCTGAAAAAAGGGAGAGAAAAAGGGATGAAAGGCTTTAGCTGTAGTTTTAAATACATTTGTCATCAGTCAGTTTTGGATTTTCGTTTGTTGGGAGGACACAAAGTGTGTGCTTAAGAAACTTTTATTAAGAACGTTTGATCCCTTGAGTTTACTCAAACCATTTAACAAGACAAAAATGATAACATCGCAGCCACAGCTCCTGTCTAGTCACTGATAATTCCCACAAAGATCATATACAGAGGTTTCTCTTCAGCAACATCGCTCACCGCAAACTATTGAAGTAGGTCATTGCGCATTTCCCACTCAATGGCTCCTTTGGTTGCGAGGATCATTGGATTAAGTGTTTTAACAAGTATGACTTTTTGGGTTGACGTCATTCAGTCACGCTGGAAGACTTCATCATCTTTATGTACCTGGTCTTCTGTTTTTAGTTATTGTTTTTAGCTCTTGTTGAGTGCAGTGGTGTTTCTGAGAGTTCGAATTTTGATCCTAGGAGTGCGCATAGGATTACAGTTTGAGTGAGCTTGAACTCTTCTGCAAAGAAGAACGGGAGACAAATTCCTAAATCCAGAAGTACTAAGTGTGCACACTTATGCAACCGAGGTGTTTTAGTTTTCCATTGACTTTCACCAAGACATTGTCAGAAATGAGAAGCCTGCTGTTTTTACATGGATTTTCCTACTATAGCTGCATGAAAGTTGAAAAAGTCAGACTTAGATCTCAAGGTAATATAATGTCCAAAATTTTAAAAGATCTGCAGTCTTTTGACATGTTTTCCCACTCTGCCTGTACATTGCTCATACACATATGGTATGAGACTGGACAGATTATGCAGACGTCTGATCACAATGTGAGCCTGACCAACATAGGAGATGTGGTCTGGCTCATCGCATCGCAATGCAAGACAAGTGGGATTTTGGGAGCTTCCGGACCTTCTAGTTAGTAATCGGATGAGATCACATTGAGAAGTAATACTGTAACTGTGCAGCCTGGGAGTTACGGAATCGCAGGCAGCCGAGACAAAACGTTGACTGTGTTGACTGGGTCAACAGCTCCGAGGGCAAGTTCCTGAAGAGGATAGTGATGTGTGTGTTTGTCTTTGTGTGTGTGTGCTTTCATCTGGGGTGAATCCTTCAATTATCAAGTAAGTGGGAAAGTCACATGAGATGCCCCCAGCTTTATGATCATAGATTTGAATAACTTACTGATACATACATACACACAGACAGACAGACGATGGCTTGAACACAGAAAACCTTTCTAACTTTTTTTTAGAATTGTACAGTACAATAACTGTTTTTGCCTTCTTTTAATATCCTTTTGACTGTATGAACCTGTTAATGTGAATTCTGGACTTATACAAACACACACACATTAATTATTGAACCTTCCCCTTGCCATGGCTACAGGGGGACGGTGTGTTTGTGTGCATGCTGATATAAATGTGTGACATCATTAAAGACAAGTGTGTGTAAATAAACTTATGCCTAAGTATGTGTGTGTGTCTGCCTTTACATCTGTGTACATTAGAGAAGCAGCCTGTGTGGGCAATGGGAAGTGTGTGTGTATATGTGTGTGTGAGAACGAGCGTGTGACCGCAGCGCTGTGAAAGCCCACAAGCGTGTGTGTGAGAACAAGGGAGACAGTGTGTGAGGTTGACGTCACGTTTTCATCACTCAGATATTAATAACATACGCGCGCCCGCGCACGCGCACACACATACACAACACTGTGATGGAGCATGGGAAGAGGGCTGGGGGGGAGAGTGTGTGTGTGTGGCTTAAGTGAGAACAGATTTGCGTGGGGATGTGTCCTGTCAACCTGGTTGTGTGTGTGTGTGTGTGTGTGTGTGTGAATGTGAGGTAACACTATAAAATAGGCCTCAAGAAGTGAAACCATCAGATCACAATCCAAACAATACACCAGAGAGAGTCCTAATAGGCTGGTGTGGGCCCGGCTGTACCACCACAGGCCAAAGTCAACTCCAGTGAGCTACGTGAGCGTCGGCAGCCGCCGTTACGGCACTGACTCACTCTGGGAGCCAGGCAAAGTCCACAATGACACAGAACAGAAAACAGTAGGAGGCCAAAACCCAGCACTGACTCACAACAGGCGAACAATGCATTCCGTCCTTTTTGGATGGCGGCCGCTTCAAATTAGTGGTGTTTTGGGAGAGAGGAGGAGGTTTCTTTTTCCCAAACAAAGATCCTCTGACCTGTGTTGTCCTTAGATCTGGGCGAAGGGCTCTGCGGCGCTGCGTGATCAAACGGACAGGCGGCGGGCGCGCTCCGGCGAGCAAGAATCCACCTCGTCATCTTAATAAAGGCTCATCAGTGTAGCCGAGCGGAGCTGGAGTCGCTAACCCGGGCGACCCCGGGCGTTATCTGCCGCGGGTCTGGCCGAGGCGAGGCCGGGGCTGACCTCTGCCGGGCGGGAGGGGGGGGGGGCATCGGGGTAATCTCTGCCCCATCTCGTGGGGGCCTCGAGCTGGGAGCGGGAGGGCCAGGAGGTAGAGGGGGGTGGGGGTGGGGGGGGAGGTGGCGGCAGGGTAAGAGGTCCGGGGACGGGACAGCGGGCGGTCTCTTTGAAATGGAAGCCCGGGGCAGGACGTGAAGCGGACGTGGACAGGGAGGGGATGGATGGTGAGACAAGGAGCTATTCTTCTGGTGAGGCAGTTGGAAGAGAGGGAGGGATGCTTATCTGTGTGTGTGTGTGTGTGTGTGTGTGTGTGTGTGTGTGTGTGTGTCTAGGATTACCGAGAGGCGAGCCACATGCGCTGACGGAGGGCTTTGCCGATGCCACTTCCTGCTGGCAGGGGTCTGTGCGAGTCTGTCTGGTAGGAGCGCAGCAGGAACAGCACCTGCACACACGCACACACACACACAGAAACACACACTTGAATTAATATACTTGTAATTGACCTGCAATGACTACATTCATACATTCCCTAAAGCCTAGGTCAGACTCCCAGACTGTTCATTGCTTGCTTAGTCAACTACTTAAAAGAAAACCGTACCGGATTCACAAACTATTCAAGTGTTTTGAATCGAAACCTCTTTGTCTTCACAATAAAGGGAGGAAAGAACAGTTGGAGTGTGGAAAGACGACTCGTCATCCTCTTTTTCTTCCCCCTGTGAGCTTAATTCCCATTGGCAGTTGCCACGGTCACTCTCAGATTTCAGTTTTGGCGAACCTGGGGCCGCGTCACACTTGATGAGCCGGACCAGACTCGGCCCAACAAAATCGAACATGTTTGAAAGATTTGATCGGGGCGATCTTCAGCCCGTTCACACAGCAGGAGAATCTGACCGACAGAGTATGGTAGGTAACCTTATGCGGACATTTGGTCCTCACAAATGTGGACCAAAGTGAGGCCAAAGTGTCCAAGACCATGAACATCCCCTGACCCTTGAACCCTCTGGTGAAATAATGTACAGTATGTGTGTCTGTGTGTGAAGGGATACTCAAAGAAACAAATACCTACTGTAATTGCACAGTGCGTAATTGTGACAGAAACTATAAAAAAAAAATCCTAGAAAAAAAATCTAAAATGACTTAATGATCCTAATGAGATCAGATCATTCTTTCCTTTGTAGCTGATGTGACTGTGTGACAATGTGTTACTGAGCCAGTTTGTAGCAGGTGGACTGGTGGTTGGGAGTGTTCAGAGGCCAGGACACAGGCTGGCTGGCTGGCTGGCTGGCTGGCTGGGGTGTGTATTCTGGGCCTGGGTAAGTATACTCTTTAAGCCGGGGCCACGGCCACAGGCCAGTAGGAAGCCATTCATTACGCCGTACAGGGAAGGCAACGTGGGGAAAAACCAGGCCGACCACGTAGCACCAACCCTGGCCGCCGAGTCCTGGCCTGCCCCCTCTCTCTTCTCCTGCAGCCTCCACGCCCAGGCAACACCCACTGGCTCACACAAACAGCTTCCACACCCCTGGGTCCTTCTTCCTCTCTCTCTCACTCTCTCTCCTTCCCTCCTTCCCCCCCCCTCCCCCCCCCTCCCCCCCTCGTAGCTCCGGTTGGGAAGTCCCTGCTTGGGAGGCTCAGCCGGCTCAATCCAGCCCAGCATGGAGAAAACCGGAATATTTATAGAAAACGCTGCCTCCCTGTTCCTCCTCCCAAAGACAGAGTAAGGAGCTACACCCCATGTGGGAGGAGATGCCGGGATTGGACCATGCTCAAATGAATGGGAAAAGATAAAGTCCACAGCACAGAGACCTGGCTCCAGCTATGCATTTTTGTTAATCAAATTTCATGACTTTTCCGTGACTACGCCGTGAGATACAGTCAAGTTTCCATGATCAGCCTCGGTGTTTGAATGTTGAACTGTTTTAATGTACAGTGCCATGCCTTGATTTGGCTTGCTAAAACTAACGCTTGGGACTCATGTAGTCAGGAAATGTTTCATTTAAGCTATGACTCCTTCAAAGCTAACTAGATGTAGTCAGGGTGTCTTCAAGTATCAATAAGTTAATATGGTAAGATGCTGGGTAGACCTTTTTCATGGCAGTTACAATGAGAAATAAGACCAAATTTGAAATTGAAATACACATGAAAATGAAAGCAACTGTTCTTACTGTATTCTATCATTAAATAAATCCAGGTGACCGGACTGATTTCTCACTGGAAAAAACAACGCACCAAGAAACTGCAACATTTTTAAGACCATTAAAAGTGACAATAACTAATTAGGTGACTTAAAACCATTTATTTGACTGTTTTCTAGGCATTTGACACCTAGAGTTTAGATAATATGACTGAAGACATTTTAAGCAGCCCAGCTTGACATTAACCACTAATACTAACTACAACCCATATACAAAAATTCAGGGAGACTCATACTTTTCAATACCTTTTTCATTCATTTGTCTTATAAATACAACTTCAAATCCCATGATCTTTCAGGTTCTCCATGACCATAGCAACACAAACAATCCCCTCCAACGCTTTGGGATGCAACTTCGTGGGACACAAACCTGGCAAGGCAGTGCTAAATAGGAAACAAAATCTAAACCTATTTGTACGCCTTGTTTTCTAGTGAGGCGTTTAACTGCCTCTCTGTGTGTGTGTGTGTGTGTGTATGTGTGAGTGCGCAAGTGCACTGTAACAAGCCTCACTCCTCTTTTGGGCCCGGTAAAAATAGTGGTGGTGGATATGAGGTCCCTTCAGACTCTGTTATCAGCCTGCCCTGCCGTCCCTCCCACTGCCGCAACCACAGCACTGACCACACGCTGCAGACACACACACACACACACAACACACACACACGAGAACAAGTGCAAATAATGGCACGCCAATTCATAGCTCGCTCGAGTAAAGCACATGCACAAAGACGCATATAAATTGGCGTTCACATAAAACCAGATAGAGGTTAGGCAAACTGTGGACTCTTAAAAGAATCGCCCAATTAGACTAAAAGAGATCCCAATAAAGAAAGGCTAAATACGCAAAGAAACAAACACACTCTCCCGCTCACTCTATATAGCTGCACTCTTCACACAAACAAAGCATACATACGCACTCTAGACACAAACACAGGCTTCCTCATATATGCAGTGTGACAAACAGCCAATTTAGTGGTGTGTGTGTCTGTGTGTGCAGGCATGTATATGTGTAAAGAAATCTTTGTCAAACTTAAGTGCAGTGCAGCTCAGCTAGCCCACAGAGAGCTGTTTGTTATTTCCATTATGTCTGAGGATGGGTATATATTTTTGTACAGGGAGCATGACTAGCGTGTGTGTGTGTGTGTGTGTGTGTGTGTATGTCATCAGTCTTGCTGCTAGTCACTCCTGGGACAGTAAAATGTAAAGTGATCACACTGTCTAGTTAAAGCCAAAGGTTGGGGGTCAGGTCACTTTCAGTTCATTTACTTCAGAATGTAAACTGAATTCACATAATAAATAATAGAGGCTTCATACTTATTTCCCTCAGAGATTTGACATAAGATTGCAACTGAATTGATTCCAACCTTGGTTTGTATTATAGCACAGCTCTGTCCACTTGGAGAAAAAAATGTGTCTATCCGCAATGTTACGTAAGCACAGCATGAAGCGTAACTGCGAACGTCAACTTGTGAAAGAAATGTGAAAGAAAAGCGAGTTTGTCCCGAGAGAATCAATCGAAATTCCAGAAGAGGAGAAGAAAGCGCTGAAAGACACAGTAAGGATTTCTGAGAAAAAAAAAAGATAAAAGATACTATAAAGATAAATGTTAACCCCCAAGCTAATATGACTATGGTAGCTACAGTCTTATGTAAGCATAGATTGTGAGAAGGGTTTTGAAGCTGAGGACTTACAGGAGTTCATGAAGGGTCAAGGGTCATAACGGGCTGCTCTGGAGGCCCACAGTCAACACCAAATATTTTTAAAACCTTGTACAGAAATCATCTTTTTAACATGACCAACACAAAATTATGTAATATCATTCATTCTGAGGACTGGATAGAACTTTACAAAAACTCATTTTACAGCTCTTGATATTGAGAGCTGGGGGAAAAGACTCCTAAATGTGGGTGGCAAATGGAAACTGACTGCTCCTGAACATCTATGGAAGTGTCTGTGGTGAAACCTGAAAACGTTCTGCCGAAGTGAATTATCGCCTCAATAATAGGCCTGCTGCTTACATAGCTTAAGCTACCGTGAAGCACTAAAGAAGATATCTCCTCCACCGAGGCGCGCTAAATTATAAGTGGAGCTGCCAACTCTTCCGGATCGGCCCGGGAGAGACTCCCAGGATCGGCCTCAATCTCCCGGGCGGCGAGAAATCCAATCTGTGAGGTTTTACTTAAAAGAAAACAAAGAAAAAAAACGTCCAATTCTAAACTAGTGTTGCCGTCGATCGCTGCCCACACCCACGCCGTCCCGATAGTTCTTACATCCCTTTGGCACATTTCTTTAATGTACTTCATGAAAACCTCACAAACACCAGACTTGAAGAGAGGTAAACAACTCTGCTGATGATGCTGAAACACCTGAGCTTCCCTCTGTGATTAATGAAGTCAACTTGGTATAAGCAGCCTGGCTGGGTTTTCAGGCTCGCACATTCCTGTGTTGGTTCAGCTCCGAGGGTTTTTCTCAGAAAGCCCGGGCAGACTACCGGCCAGAGGCGGCAGATGTAACGGCAGAACAAACGAGGGATTATCGGAGGAGAGAAGAAAAAGAGCGGGGCCTGGGAAAACAACACAAACATCCCCGCTTCCAGAGAAGAAGAGAGAGAGATACTCCGATAGACGAGCCTGCTCCTCCTCCTCCTCCTCGGCCTCGTTTAGCCTCTGTTGTGGAAACACACAAAGGATTACTTCCATCGAGCCGGCCCTCCTCAAAACACCGCAGGCCGAGGCCTTCGCGCTCTTTGGCCCGCCCCCCCCGCGCGCCGTGGGCCCGGCGGAGCTGCTGGCGCGTGTCGAGAGGGGAGTCCGGTGTCGGGCCGGGTTAGTGCCGGTCCGTCCGGCGGGCTCGTTAGGCCCGGTTCAGGTTATGTCAACAGAGGTTCGGGGGGCCGGGCCGGAGCGGCGCTGGTGATCCCAGTGTGTTTGGCAGATGTTTTATCAAAGAGAGGGATCTAACCTCCACGACTGCTGATGCACGCCGCTGCAGAGGGAGGCCCGAGGACAGGATCTCTAGGGTTAGGGTGATATATTGGACTGCCGATATATCAAGCCGTGGACTCTCATTAAAGTCACGATGAAACCGCATTTTGCTTCTTTAATGTGATGTATATATAGGTTAGTGTGTATGTGTCTGTCTGTGTGCCTGAAAAAGTGAGAAGATACCATTATGATGTTTCAACTGGTCTTGATCATGGAATCATTCAGTGTAGCAACAAGCCACAAGGGACTGTGACTTACATCAGTGAAACCCTCTTCATTTCTAAAACCGCTGTAAATCAAAGCTTTGAACGGCTTCTTGCTTTTTGAAAGCAGCAGCAACAAAAAAAGTGCAAGGGTCAAAGCCAAAGAGCCCAGATAATAGATGAAACAAGTAGAGGATTATGTATAAAAGAGAAGGTGAAGAAATGAAGAGCCAGGTTGATTTTTTTCAGAGGGGGGAGATGGGATGTGAAGTGTAAAGGAACATTGCCTTGTGTGTGGGTATCTTACTTTTTCACTGTCATTTTTTACTAAGGGCTGGCCCATGAGCATACACTGCCTTCTTGCTGTGTGTGTGTGTGTGTGTGTGTGTGTGTGTGTGTGTGTGTGTGTGTGTGTGAATCAGCAGGGTGGTACAGCCTGCCTCGGTAGCTGTGATGGTTCCCAGCTCCACACTTAGCCGACAAACAGTTGTTCTCTGGGAATAACAGAGGAAGCCATTTCTCCCTCGAGCAAAAACATCTGCTACCTGTTACACACACACAACCACACGCACACGCACACACACACACACACACACACACACGACAGAGCATATTAACATACATTAGCCATGCCCCTCGGCTTAACACACTGTCCTCATCATCTCAGCATAAACAGGCCTTCAGTGTGTGTGCACACACTCACACACCCATACATTCACACACAGTTAGTCACGGTTTTCCCACCAGCTCCCACCGCCATTAACACACACTCACACAAAAACACTCACTCGCTCATTGACTCCCTGTTTCTCTGTCAGGTCTCTGCGCGTATTTCTAATGTCTAAACACCCGCCCCCCCCACCCCCACCCCCTCCCACACACACACACACACACACACACACACACACACACACACTCCACAGCATGCATAGACACTATCTCCTGTATCTCTCACTCCGTGTGATGCTCCACTCCACACGTACGCTGCAGGCCTCTATCTCTATTCTGCTATGTTTAGACCAATGCACCTGCATGCAGCTCTCATAACAGTCTTAAAACCCCCTCCACAGCCAAGCACTGCTTCTCTGTATCTGCCTCCATCATCTCCATAACTGTCCCACCCTATAGATAGTCACTGCAGATACACACAGGGCCATCAGGGCTCTTGCTGCAAACAGCTAAGAAAACCAATTAAATCTGACTTTTTTCACTTTCATGTGGATAGATTAACCAGCAGAATCCAGGTAAAAACAAAAGCCTAGTTATTTCTGACAAAATATTAAAAATGGAAATGTAAATCACCTTGGGTTCTTCAATTAAAGTAATAATCCACAACTTTCTCTGGTTTGTTTGGAATAAACAGAAAAAGAACTGGGTAGTTAACATGAGCAGTGATAGCCACCACGGCTGAACAGACAAAGAAAAGAGCGCCACCTAACTCAAACTTCATCAAGAGAAAATCCAAGGAAAAAGAAACACATGAGTTCCTCAAAGGAAGGCAAACATGCCAAAAAGGAAAGTGACCGTCTTCAAGCCAAAACTAGAGTGAACTTCGGCATTGTCTTCCGAAGACGAAAAACACTCCAAGATGCGGAGGGATGATGAGGAGAGATGTAGAGGTGGCTCTTTTTCTTTTGATTATATTATATGTCTTTATTATGATGTTGGGCCAGTGCCTACACCGAGTGCAGAACACCAGAGCAACGACTGCTTATCACCAAAGATGTCATAAAAAAAGAAAAACAAGAATCTTGCGGATTATCACTTTAATACTTAGTAGAAGCAGCTTTTGCTTTGACAGCAGCAGTAAGTCTGTTTGGATCAATCTCTACCAACTTAGCTACTAAGATCTGAATTCAGGAATGTTCTCCATTCTTCTTTGCAGAAGAGTTCGCTCAAATTGCAAGGGGACACACTCCTCTTTAGGTCAGTCCACAGATCGGACTGGGTCATTCCAGGATCTTCACATTCTGTCCTTCCTATTTTTAGCCATTCCTTTGTTGATTTGGCCTCAAGACAATAAAAACTGGAGGAATTGAAAGGGCGTGTAGACTTTTCATATCCACTATATGTGTAAGATGACATGTCCAACATCCCTATAGGCTAAGAAAAGAACAAAACTTTTTTCTCCATAATTTTCAAATACTTAGCATATTCTTAACACACTGTAATTGACAGTTGTGTTATGTTTAATACACCCCCATTTTCCATCTTTGTATTTATATTTATGCTTTTTTTATTTTATTTTTCTTAATTTCTTCTATTACTATTTGTCACATACAGCACATATGCACAGAGGTGTGTTATTCTTTATATGGTCCGACAGGACGGATGTATTCACAGATCCAGTAAAGCTGAAGAGACGGTGTGTGTGTGTGTGGCATAATGGGCTGGTGTGCTTTTGTTGGGGGAAAAAGGAAATTAAATGGCCAAGGAAGGGCTGCAGGCATCAGCTTTGCTATATCCCATACAGACTGTGTGTGTGTGTGTGTGTGTGTGTGTGAGCGTCTGTGTTTCCCATCTTCAGCTCCTCCTCTCACTTCAGGAGAAACAAGAGAGAAGGTGAGAGACAAAGATAATCATTTGATCATCATTTATTATCTAATTTAACAGGATTTATAAGTAGAATAATATCAGGTGTTTTTTGATTCTCTCCTAAATTTTGACATTGTGTTGCTTCAAAGACATTTTTTTTCTTTAAATAGAATTTGGCAGTTTATCTACAATCTACAAGTTAAGATGGAGCATCTTAGGTACAGGCAGAGAGAGAGAGAAAATGAAAAGAAGAATTAAGAGGGAGAGAGCAAGACAAAGACAGAGAGAGAGGAGAGAGAGGGAAGGGGAGAGAGACCAAGAAAGAAACGGAAAAAGGAGACAGAGAGAGAGAAGAGATGAATGGCATGGGGAGAAGATAGAGAGAAGAGGACAGAGCAAAAGAGAGATACAAAGAGAGAGAGAAGGGGAGAGAGAGCGAGGGGAAGCCGTAGTGAGAGAGGAGAGGGAAGAGACACAGACAGAGACATCTGGGGAAGCTCCACACATGGCGGCCATGACAGGAAAGCAAACTAAAATCCCCTCTCCTCCTGAATCTCCTCTGAGCCTTTGAGATTCCCCCTCCTCCTCCTCCTCCTCCTCCTCCTCTCCCCCTCCTCTCCTCCGTCCTTCCCTCCATCCCACAGCGGACCTCCCTGCAGTCCAGACCGCTATCAAACCATAAACCATAAGTGCTCAATCAAGAAAAAATCCTCGAGAAGCTGGTTGAGCCTTCGTTCTTTTGCGTTGACCCCTCGGCCTCGTTGGCGGCCCCCGGTTCCTACCTCCCCCCCCCCACCGTCACCACCGACCCCAGCGGTGCCACTCAATAAAAGGCTTTGGGAAACCCCCTCTCCCCTCCCCCCTCTGCATGTGTTGATATTACCGGCAGACTGTTTGGTTGTGTTTGTCAGCGTGCGATGACAGAACTAAACACTCGTATTTATCCTGCGATAACCGCCTTGTCTGGACAGGCTGTGTGTGGAAGCTGGAGTGTGTGTGTGTGTGTGTGTGTGTGTGTGTGTGTGCGCGCGCTGAGACTAGACCCACCATATCTATAATCTGAGTGTGTGTGCATACACGTGTTACGACAACTGTATCCGTCAATGCATTTTTTTTTTTGCGAGTACCATATATAAAAAAAGTTCTGCGTGTGTGTACATGAGTGTGTGTGTGTGTGTGTATGTGTGTGTGTGTGTGTTGAGGCTAGATGCTCCATATCTATAATCTGTACTCATGCGTACATGTGTTATGACAACTGCATCTGTCCATATATTTTAGATTTGTGGGCAGCATATACAAAAGTGAGTAGCATATAAACATGTGTATAAGTGTGTTTATTGAGGTTTGAGTGTGTGTGTGTGTGTGTGTGTGTGTGTGTGTGTGTGTGTGTGTGTGTGGGTATGTTATCACAACTGCATCTGTCCATACTGTCTGAGTTCCATTCATCAAAAAGTGCAACAGGTATATACTGTATCTGTTTACATGTGTGGATATACAGTACACACATATAAATTATACTGTATATATAGTATAATGTGTGTATATGTGAGGGTGTGTGTGTTGAGGCACACCTGTATCTTTGCTCTGTCTCCATGCAAATGTGGATCACAACTGTCTGTCCGTCCATAACATGCAACCAAAAGTGAGCGTGTGTGTGTGTGTGTGTATGTGTGTGTGTGTGTGTGTGTGTCTGCGTGACAGTACAATATAGAGCATGGCACCAAAAAATACCCAGGTTCAGGGTTTGATTCCCACTGAGGCCCACCATACCAAATAATATACACACTCGTGGTCCTGTAAGGCACTTTGGATAAAAGCCTCCTCCAAATGACATGTTATGGCATACGTTGTGTATATGAGTGTACTGGTTTATGTTGATGTGTGTGTGTGTGTGTGTGTGGGTTCAGACCTGCAGCAGAGTCCCGTGGATGTGGTTGTGTTGGGTTTTGGGTCCGGGCTCCGGGGGAAGCTCCTGCAGCAGAGCGTGGACGGTGGACGGGAGCTGGGTGACCAGCACAAACGGAACCAGGGCCCGGGCCGCCATCTCCCTGGTCCGATACACCGCCGAATGACCGCATCTGGAAAACACACACACACACACACACACGCAACAGCACCATTAGCGTCATGAAGAGCGACTACCATCATGGAACATGGAAATTTGCATTGCTATGATAATGGAGTTTCCTAGTCTAGCATAACTTTACGATGTGTATTTGTGCTGATGGAGGCGGCAACGGTCTTATTATAGCTCTTGGTTTCTTAATGTGATTGTTTGGATCCATTTATTTTACAGCTGTAACTTTACTAAGAAAAGTGCACTAATATTTGTGGCTATTATTATTATGTATTCCTGCCACAAGGAAAAGTCCACGTCATGGACAAATTCTTAGGTCAGGGAAAGCTAAATTTGTTTGATTTTGACAGTGGGGCACTATTTTTATGCGTATGTTATGTAAGGAGTCTCTCTCTCTCTCTCTCTCTCTCTCTCTCTCTCTCACACACACACACACACACACATCATTCCCAGTGGCAAAAGCAAATCTCTACCCTAACAGCCCCCAGCCCAAACAGATGACTGATAAAACTCACATCAAATATATTCAAATCATTATCTAACCAGCCAGGAAATAGTGGATCCCATTTTGATTTTGCCCACACAGATCTCTGTCTCTCTCTCTCTCTCTTTCCCTCTCTCTCTCACACACACACTTACATTTACAGTATGCGCCAGTGATGGGGAATGTGGCCAGTCACCCCGAGTGCAGGCTAAAATTAACCTTGTTTACAAGCTGATAGTCTTTCCTTCTCCAGTGTCATAACACTGCCATGGCTGCCACGAGTGAAGGACGTGACCAAGACTTGAATGAGATGAGTGAAGGAGGGGCGAGAGAGATAGAGAGACAGAGACAGAGCGGGAGTGTTTTCCAGTCAGAGAAGCTCTGAGAGTATGTGGTCCATCTCGGCACACTTTTTTATATTTACGATTAAAAGCTAGCTGTAGTTCAAGGTCAGCTCTTCAAAGAATAGC
Source organism: Centroberyx affinis (assembly GCF_046629955.1). Taxonomy (NCBI): domain Eukaryota; kingdom Metazoa; phylum Chordata; class Actinopteri; order Beryciformes; family Berycidae; genus Centroberyx; species Centroberyx affinis. Next base: position 247,371 of record NW_027281598.1, on the reverse strand, counting down.
GACAATATTCATTGCAAAACATCAGAAAATGGAAAAAATATATAAATGTAAACTAAGCTGAGCTGAGCTATGGTTGCCTGGGAGACCACAGCGCTTGCAGGTTTAAAGTCTTGAAGCATACAGACACGTTAATGAGCTGGTGTCTGTAAATGCCATATCCCATTTATGATAATCTGGATAAGCTCTTACTCCCGGTTTCGAGAAACCTGGATAAAGTACCAGGGAGAACAGTAAATTCTACCTGGGATACCAATGCGTGTAAAGATGCTATCCCGTTTAATGTTGTTTTAAAATGTTCAGCTAAGTTACTTTGTTAGAAATGAGTTTATTAGTGGGTACATACTGTAGATGCAGGGATGGTTGATGTACAAATGTGCTAAACTTGTGATTTAAAAGCTTCACTGAAGACAACAAGTAGCAAATGTTTTTGTGTGTGCAGCATGAAATTCCTATTTTGTGCGTGTCTCTTCATTTTCCGCCTGTAGCATTACAGCTACAGGCGGCTGAATTTATTTTTTGATACTATGCCACATGATTCATTGTTGCGACTGTTCTTTGTGTGAAATGGGCCTTGTAAATATTGTATGAATATACCCATATCATTGTTTATATAGTATCAGTTATTCTCAGAAATTGTGTTTCGTGGCTGATATTGCAACATGATTGACTGTGACTCCTCCCTCCCTGATCAACTCACTAACGCACTAAATACACACACAAACTTACACACAGTACACATGCACGAACATAGAAACTCACAGATACACACACATATATATTCCGACATATACTGTACACGCATATATGCACCATACACACATAGAGGACACACAGTACATGCATACAGAGATACACAATGAGCACACACGGAGCAAAGGTCAGAGGAGAAAGACAGTTGCTCAGAAATAAGAGAAATAGGAGGAGGAAAAGTGTGTGTGTGCGTGTGTGGTGCTGACTGTTGATGGGCCTGCGATGGCATTAAAGCTGGGTATTTTATGAGCGTTGAGGCCAAACAAGCAGCTCTGCTCCACAGTGGAAAATCCACTGGAAGGTTCCAGAGCAACGTGAACGTCCATCCATCACCAGAATGGTATGTGGAGATGAAAACGATGCTCGCTTTTTTGGCTTTGGCATGAGGGAGGGGTGATATGTTTATAGACACACACACACACACACACACACACACACACACACACAACAACCAAGTATTCTCTATGTTGTGCGGAATAGACAGATAATAGATGAGATTATGATTGTGATGTGTGTGTGCGCGTGTGTGGAAGTGAAAGAGAGAAAGAAAGAGCAAGAGTTACACAGAGAGCGAGTGAAAGATGGGGTTAAAATCAATACAAAGAGAAGGCTGTTTGGACCAACAAGTCAACTGTCAACAAATGCTTCTCCACCTGCTGTGGGCATGCCTCTCTGACAGACACACACACACACACACACACACACACACACACACACACACACGACCAGACAGACAACCAGACAAAGGCCCTGTATCAAACAGAGACAAAAGTTTGCATTCCTGAGCTGTCCACGAGTGCGCACATGTGAATTTCTGTGCATGAGTGTCTCTCTCTCACACACACACACACACACACACACACACGCATGCGCACACCTCTAATGACCAATTCCGTGTCCGTTCCCCACTTTCCACCCCTCGCCCCCATCCCTCCCAGTCCCCATTTGGGTCCCATATGTTAACTATCAGCGCTAATTTGTCCCATTAAATCTCTTTTGCAAAGGAAATGACAGTTTGGAAGGGTGTAATTTTAGAAACAGGGCCGTCCCCCGTGGGGTCAGGAGGCAGACTTTTGACTGGCAGTGACAAGGCTCATCTGGGCCTCATTTCGGAGGACCGGCGGGCCGGTTTCCTCCATGCCGGCTCTTTAGCGCGTCGGCTAAACAAGCCCGAGCCACAATGGAGTCTGTCACTGAGGAATGTAGGCGGCTAGGGAAGTGGCGACAGTTATGCTTCGCTCACTTCATATCCATAAAGAAAATGACGATGGACACCAGGGAAACAAGGACATACCTGTAGTCTAGTGCAGGGAATGACGTTAATTTCAAATAAAACAAACAAAATGAGCAATTTTCATCGAATAAGTCATTTTCTGATAACAAGTTTTAGGCGTTAACACTGCAATGTTTGGGAAAATATGGCAAATTTACGGTATCTCAATTAGAGCAGATAGGACACTCGTGATTTAGGCTGATAAGACGGGTGTACTTCCATGTAAACATCTCGCCCAGTGCTGCTTTAAGCGTTAAAAAGCTACAATACGAGCATTCAAATGCCTCATGTACGTCACGGGTATTACCCAGCCCTTTCACAGAAATGAGATATGAGACAGGGAGAAGGGCAAAGAAAGGGAGGGAGGGAAAGAGGGAGGGAAAGAGGGAGCGAGAGATGCCTGGTCTGGATAACGCGGGAGATAAATCACCGGCGCAGCGCTCCGAGGCCCTGCCAATACGGCAGAGCGAGGGAGAGGGAGAGAGGGAAAAGACAGACGGATGAGAGATAGAAGGGAAGAGATGAAATGAAGCGCCCATCGGTGAATATGACAAATGCGTCTGGTCGTCGTCATCCTCCTCCTCTTTGTCGTCATGCTCATCATCGTTATCCGTGCAGGTGTGACGCACGCGGAGGCCGAGCCCCACGGAAGAATGCGGAATATCGGGGGGGGGAGGGGGGGGTTATGAAGATGATATGCTGCATGGAGGGATGGAGGGATGAAGGGGAGGACAGAGGGGGAGGGACGGAGAAGCGGGAAGAGCCGCGACGCTCCGGTCTGTCAGCGTAAGAGGAAGAGTTGAGCTACAGCTAAATCCTGGAGGCGGTGGGTCAGATGCGGAGAGACGGGGGGGGGGGGGGGAGAGGAGGAGGAGGAGGGGGCGGGGTGGGCGGGTGACAGTCATCAGCCTCCACAGACACGTCCACACACGCCTGGGGAAGATGGGCTAGGGGATGGGGGTGGGGAGGGGGGAGGACGGAGAACCAGGGCTGGAGCCAAGGCAGTTAGGGCCGGGCTATATTTAACATCTCCAACATGTGGGCTTCATTTGGGGGGTGGATGTGTGCGCCGCATACCTCCTCTGACAAGAACCAGCCAGCCGGCCAGCCAGTACTCAGCTATGGGCCTGTTCACTACACCCGAAAGGAGGGTTCTTCAAGGGTTCTTTGGTCCAGGTACAGGTTCTATTGAGCAGTAATGACTTCAAAAACCTGCTTTTGTTCAAATACAGCAAAACTAGTAAATCAGTAAATCAATACCCTACTGTGGTTCTTAAGAAGTTCTTTTAATACTGCTGGTTTTGAGACATGTTATGCACACTTAAAGCTGCACTTGGCAACTTTTAGGCAACGGTTAGAAATTTTGGACTTCAATGCCCTATCATGTAACGTGATGTCAGTAAACTGCACACAGCACGCTCATGTTTACCAACCCGGCCGGTCTGTGATGCACAAAGGATCCCAAAGGGAGAAGAGAGGCAAAAAATTGAGAAGTATCCATGCTTGACACCAAAATGTTTTTGACAAACAGGGTGAATCCACAGCGTCTCAATTAGAAGGGGTGGGACGCTCTTCAAATAGTTTTTTACAGCAACATAAAGGTTCTATATCGAGCAATTACAGCATAGCACTAGAGAGAACCTTTCCTTAATAGTTCTTTAAGGCGTCAAATAGGGTTCTGCTATAGTACAAGCCAGAATAACTACTATCTGGTGATATATACTTTTAGTTAAGAGTGTATTCTTGCATCCAATACCTGTTTGTCTGAAGCTAGACTCACCAGCCATGGGTGAACCTCTTCAGCACCTCCACCCCCACCAGAACACGAAGACATTTAGGTCAGAGGAGTGTGCAGTTCACGCTATCATGTTACATGATTTCTGGGTATTGAGGTCTTCAAAATTTAAACTGTAACCTCTGGCTGCTATTTGGGGCCGCCAATGTGCTGAATTGCCAAGTGCAAAAAAAACAATTGGGTGAAATAATTTCACTCATTCCCAATTCAATTTTGCTTCTTTCAGGATTTGTCTTGAACGATATCTTGAAATAACGTGGATCGCTCAACTAGTGTTAAGAAAGTTCTTGAAACAAAATGATTTGGAATAAGTGACTGAAAAAAGATTGAAAAACTCCTGTAATAGTAGACTAAATGATTCTTAAGATGGACATATTTTGAGTGACAAATAAAGGATCATGTAACATATAGTGACAGGGATAAATGAAAACAAATGAAAAACCTGAAGCTTTTCACATGGAGTTACATTTTCAACCAACAGCAGTCAGCAGGTTTTATCTCATACCAAGCCAGTATCTATTAAGATCAGCTTTTGTCAGTCGTCCAGTGTTATGTCTACCAGACCGTAAGCTGCGTCTTATAGGAGAAACCCGACATCTGTGTGGATCATCCTGAGTGACGGCCGAGGACAAAACTGACAGATTTGATAAAAAGGTCTGAAGACATTTGGAAGGACGGACACGAACGTCAGCTCAGATCACACCGGCTAGCTTGGCCCGGGCTGAGGAGTGTGTGGTGAAGCCATTAGGCAGCTTCTTCCCTTTGTGGGTGTGCATGTGCGCGAACACACACGCACACACCCGTACGAGTAACGCAGATATACACGGATTGGTAGACAGAGACAGGCACAAGTACAAAGACGTTTCCTGTCATCAAGAGCAAACTGCGCTACAGATACCGTACATTTATTTCCCATAGCACAAAATAGAGACACACAAACTCAAAACTAGTTGTCAGAGCATGATTTCCCTCTGACTCTGTGTGTGTGTTTGTGTGTGTGTGTGTGCGCAATGGGATGTACAGGCCCCAGCTCTATTTGCAGGTGCAGCAGAGCAACATGTTCCAATAATATTTGCATGTTTCTCCGTCTCAGGAATGTGAAAAATGCGTGCCGTAACCGCAGTTTCCCATTCGCCTGTCCAGTTCACTCAGCAAATGGAGTCCAGATAAAAAACCAGTGAGAATCTAATGGTGCGCCGCGACATCATGAGACGACGCGCAAACAACAGACAACAGAGAAACAAAGTGTGGACGCACAGATTAGGACAGACACAAACACACACAGACAAACAGAGACGAATGCTTAGACTAGGCAGGTGTTTTGTCTCGGTGCCACAGAAACACATAAAAACACACTCAGGCGCAGAAGAAATGTAAGTGGAGTGCAATGTCAAAAGAAAAGAACAACAAAATGACAGAATGAGACACAACACGTTCAGATAAAGGATGCAGAAACAGCTGTGCAACGAAACAAAACAGACCTTCACTAAACACACACACACACACACTAATACTTCATGCTTAGACTACAGGTGTTTTGTCTTGGTGATTGTAAATGGTCAGAGAAATGTTTTGTTTGGGAGAAGTTCAAGGCGGCTGGGAGAGCAGCTGTGTGATTTCATAGAGGATTCTCCGAGCTAATGGTTTCTCCAAGCTAATCTTAGCATTATTATTATTATTATTATTTTATTTCAACCTTTTTTTAGCCAGGCAAGATGAAATCAAAACACATTCTCATTAACAGTGATAATCTGGGTCAGTGGTTGCAGTTGGAAGGAGGGTTACACACATTCACATACTGGCACACAACACTCAGTTAGGGGTTGACTGCCTTGCTCAAGGGCACTTCAACTCTTTGTTGGTGGAGGGCAGAGGGTTGGCGCATACTAAGGCAGTGGAGTATGGAGAACATTACACAAACAGCTTGTTCCCAATATATACCCAATATAAAAATGTAAAAATTCTAGTTTTAATTGCCTTTAACAAATGAATCGGACTCTTTTCACTTTCATTAATAGTATCCAGTAAAATCAAGGTGAAAACAAAAGGCTACTCATTTCTGATAATTAATAAATGGCTACAACTAAGGTGTTTGAGTTTTCCATTTTTATTGCATTGTCAGAAATGAGTAGCCTTTTGTTTTCACCTTGATTTTACTGGTTGCTACATCCAAATGAAAGTGGAAAAAAAAAAGTCTGACTTAATGGGTTTTCCTTTCACACCTCAAGGCAATAAAAACTAGAAATTTTGCCCACTGTATATATGTATGAATGTGTGTGTGTGTGTGTGTGTGTGTGTGTGTGTGTGTGTGTGTGTGTGTGTTTATAGGCCAACCACTCACTTGATGATGAAGGGCATGAAAGGGGCGAGTCCCAGGGGAGACGAAGACCCGTCCATGGGAGAAGGGTAGAGTCTGCCGAGCACCAACAGCAGCAGGAACAGACTGGGGTGCAGCTTCACCTGGCCACTGTCACTACACACACACACACACACACACACACAAAATCAGGACTCAGCACAGCACGCTTTCCTGACCTTTCTTGGCAGGTCACCTCATGTCAAGATGAAAATTCCTGGACTACAGGGCTTAAATCACATGCAAACCGTACATTCACGTCACCCAGAAGTGTATAAAGTGCGTATTTTCCTTCCCCACAGAGACATAACTTCAGCTGCTTTGGTGATGGGTGACAACTGTATTGTAAATGTATGCAGGAGGGCTGAATGGCTTCTGAGCGGCTGCTGTAAATAACTAATAACAGACTTGGAGGAGGCAAGGGCAAATGGGAAAAACAGACTGGGGGGACACATTAGTCCCTCAGCTCGTAGATTGTCAAGCGAAACAAATCTCAATAATGATTTTTCATACTTTTTTAGCCATGTCAGCATTTACGTCATTCGCAGTTTAGACTGTCATCAGACTGTAAAATGGTAAGAAACTATTGTTTGTAAGGCTTCGAGTCACGCTGAAATGAAAAAGGACTTTTTTGCCCTTTGAGCTCATTCTAACTATCACCCCATTAACCTATTTGACACCTAAAAGACAAAAATCTTATTTTATTTTATTGTATTTTTATATCAAAATCTCATTACTTTACTTCCTGGAAATGGAAAATCTTTAGTGGGGACATCCTGTACTAGGAGGAATACGTTAAAAAATCAAAGTAATAAAACCAAATCAACGTTTTTTGAACAATCCCGCCCCTCCACCCCTCCCATCAAATAAAACTTGTTTTTATACTTTCATGCAATGTCTTTTATTGCATTATCCTTGCTGACATACCGGTAATTGTTTTATCTTCTTTTTCTGTCTTTTTCTCTTGTGGTGCCTTTTTGGTTATACAAATGTATTCTATCAGAGTTATGATTATAATGTTTGCTTTTATTATTTTAACTTTTCAAACGTGCTACACAAAGTTATTACTATCATTATTACTACTATTATAAGGTGCATAAACAGAGTCTGATTGCAATACTAGTGAATTGGTCATTTTTCTGGACCAAAAAAGGATAAAATGGGAATGCCTATACACACACACACACACACAGAATATCATTTATTTCCACAATAAAACATAATAGGCCTAAATTCTTGTAGGGGTGACACACAATTCATATCCGAAACCACCCACGCTCCGATAAAGTCATCTCCTCATCTGTCCTTGAGCTGAGCTTTTGACCTCCCCCTTTTTCTCCCTCCCACTCAATATCCTTCCATCTGCCACTGACTCAGAATGGAAACTGCCTCTCGTTGCCAGCGGCTTCACAGTTTCTCTCTGACACACTTGCAACGAAGGAAGGGGGGAAATGGAGACGCGGGGAGAGATAGACAAGGAAAACACCGAACAATTCATGAATATCAAGCAGTTACTAAGGCATAGGGGCACGCTTTGCCTTCAGAGCAGCTTCATGTCCTCCTTGTCCTGCTGTCATACTGCATCCTGAACTGTGTGCAGTGAGACGTTGGAGCTTTCTTCTAGAAGGAAAGACTCCAGCTCTCTGAAGGATGGATGTGGAAATTTACTTCCTATAAAAGCTTCAAGGATGTTTAGATCTGCTGATTGGGGTCGTGGAAGGAGTCTGACTTCATCCTGCTGTTCATGAATCCACTCCTGAATTTGTTTAGCACTGTGTATACGAATGGTAGAATCTTGGAAAATGGGAACATCATAAGGGAACGGTGTTTGCACCATAGGTTGCACCTGACATTTGGTCCTGTGTGTGTGTGTGTGTGCTTACATGCAGGTTAATGTAGATCTGCATGCATATAAAGTCTGATGATGATGTGTGTGTGTGTTTGTGTGTGTGTCATGAGAGCAGGATGTCCCTCAGGTCCTGTCATTAGTCATGAGGTCCTAATAGAGCAGCGATAGCGCAACAGACCCCCTGCGAAAACAACTTGTGCTTTTCATTACTCCATTCAACAACAACGCACACACACGCCTATGTATACACACACACACACACACCACAACCCGCTGGGACAGCCATGCAATCAGCAGGATGAAAATGTAATAGCGGCCCAATTAGGAATCAGTCTGTGTTTAGTGTCCCGGTTCAGTCAGGCACAGCGGGACAGGATGTGATGTCAGAGAGACATCACGGAGGGGGGGGGGGGAGATGGAAGGGCGGTGAAGGGGCATTGCGAACATTTCAGGCCTTGTTGGGATGCAGCTGGAGGCAGAGGGAGAGGGAGATAGAGATGGGGAGAAATAGAAACACTTGGCAGGATGGAAAACAGACTCTGTGGCATTTCATGGCAGTCTCAAATTCCACGACTTTCCCAAGTCTTCTGTGAATTTCTGCTCTCTCTCTCCACTGCTCAATCATCTTCAGTCCTACTAAGGCCTTATTTTGTTCTACACGTTGTTATGTAAAAGTCTGTCATCTTACTTTGGATAATGCTAGTTGCATACTATCACTCAATACAGTAAATGCTAGCATGGAAAACGTTACTCATTCACTTTTCGCATTCTCCATTTTCCCAGCCAGTTCAGGGATTCGATCATACAACCTCACAGTCCCAAAACCCATTTCTAGAGCCTTCAGGACACTGTCGCCTATTTCGGGAACGCACTCGTGCTGTAACTTCAACAAGCCTCTTTAAAACCACTAACAACAGCTCTTTCACCCTGTGTCCTGCTGTGTACTGCTACAGTACGGTGCGGTCGGCCCATCTGGGTGGCGCGATACACTGCTACGATGTGGGAAGTCAGACGGGCCGGGATCTGGTTCCGTGGGAATTTTGCTAATGTTTTAACGAGGGTCAAAGGGAGCGGGGGGGGGAATTGCGAAAGAGCCGGTCTGAGACAGCGTTCAATTAATTGGATCCGTATTAAGATAAGACCCGACTGTGGAGCTGTTGGCCGACCCGAAAGCTTTTAAAAAGGGGAGTCGGGGCTGAGTTGCCAAAGATAAGGCCGATGAACCTCAGCGAAGAGGGAGTGCACTCCCCGCTGCAAAAAAATATTCATCTTGACAAAATATTTAACCTCGTTTTGGTCTTAAAATCGAATTTTTCACATGCGACTTATTCAAACAATTTTCTTAGAGGCAAGTGATGGCATTTTGAAAGGAGGCCGATCACGCAATTCATTCCAGAGCAATGCTACTTGATTAAAACAGAAATTCCTGGAGACTGTCCAGCACAACAGCACCGCCACTTAATGAGCTTAACAGAGCTGTCCCACATGGCCTAAATGTAAACAGAATCAATCCTAATGGAATCAAGGGGAGAATGGCTGAATTCGGGAGCTTGCGTGTGTGTGTGTGTGTGTCTGGATTGAATAGCGCCTCACCTGTCCACCGTGGCGGCGGCCTCCTCCAGCTGGTTCAGGAGGAACGGATAGAGCGCCGGGAATCGAGTGAAGAACTCTCGGCCCGTCATCCTGAGGGGGAAAGAGACACGGAGAGTAGAGAGAATGGAGAGAGTGAGAATACTGCTGCTATATAGAACCAATTGAGCCTGGTGAGATAGAGAACCTTTCCTAAAATGCTTTTCTTTGTAGCACCAAAACGGGTTTTGTTGTGGTACCATCCTAAAGAATCATTTTCTGGTACTCTAGAACCCTTTATTGTCAAAGAAATGAATTCAAGAAATGGAGAGAGAGACAGAAGGAGAGAAATGACAGAGAGACATAAGTCAAAAGTTGTAGCATTGCCGTGAAGCTCTCATAAGGGGAAGGGGAGTTATCTAGGATGGGCTGCTGCCAACTAGTCCATACCATGCCATTCTAGGCCAAGCCTCAGTGTTTGTTTATCCTGTCTGTAAACAAACAACCACTTGGAGAATATTTATGTATTATGGTATGTGTGCGATTGCGTGTGTATGTGTGTATATATGTCATGGTCACGTGTGTTTGTGCTTACGTATTTACTGTACACACACATATACACACCCGTCCATAAAATGACAAACTTTATATTTAACATTGGCGGTCTCATGGCAACAACCCCCATTCAGCCACAGGGCCAATAAAGTCTTTATTTAACCCGGCTTATCTAAATCAAGTCGCTCCTAAAGAGAAGAGGTCTAGTCTGCTCAGCACATGACCAGAAGACTGGAGCGATCACATCCTGCTCCAGTCACGACTGCTGTTAATTCTTTTCTAACACGCACACACACACACGCACACACACACACGCACCCCATAATGGACTCTGGGTCTGGTTCAAGTTAGTTGCAGGCATCGTCATGGTAGAGAAGCAAAGTCACATGTATGTGCGTTTCTGTGTCCATACATGTATGCATGCATGCTTGTGTGTGTGTGTGTGTGTGTGTGTGTGTGTGTGTGTGGTGGTCAGTTTGCGTCAGAGTCCAGTCACGGTATGGCAGGAACGGTGTGGAGCAGATTGGGAGTGATGTGGTCTAATGTGGTAGCAGTTAGCTTCGGACAAAGCTGTGTATTCTTGGTGTATGGGTTGCATACGGCCGTCGTTACGCTGTGCCCCCCCCCCCCCCCCCTCCCAATCACACACTCCTGACCTGCACCCCTCACCTCTGTGACCTGACACACACACACACACACACACACACACACACACAAGCACAGAGAGATGTGAGGATAAAAACACACAATCATGCACCTACATTTCAAGCAAATAAGCTGAAAGTGTGTGCAGACTTTTGATATCCACTGTATGTATATGTGACTGCAAGAGTGTGTGCATGGGCATGTGCTCATACTCATGTATATTATATAAGGGTGTGTGTGTGTGTGTGTGTGTGTGTGTGTGTGTGCGCGCACCCCACCCTCCTCCACTCTCCCTAATGAGTGTCTCCCAGTCTGACAAGGCTCTCCTGCGATAGGCCTTCTGGAGGGGAAAGGTCAGAGGTCGCGTCGGAGCAGATTAGATGGGGTAAAGGGGGTAAGGGTCGGGGGGGGGGCCGAGAGAAGAGGGAGAAGAGGAGGTGTGTGTGTGTGAGAAGGCCCGCTCATGGTTTGCGGGCTCTCTCCCGACCGCAATATCACGCGTATTACGAGCGGCGCGTGCGGTGAAAAATGACAGAGTTGACGCGGGGTCGAGATAAAGCTCGGGAGGCTTCGGCTGGAACGCCGGGTGCGACCCTCGCTCCGTCGACTTTGTTTACGGCTGGAGTTATCGCAACGACGACATCGGATCAACATCGACGCGGAGTCACGGACGGGAGGGGAGGAGGGGAGGAGAGGAGAGGAGAGCAAGTCTGGATCCCAGTAACTCCATAAAACACACAGAGACAAAACTCCCACACACAGCAAGAAACACAGTATTTCCTAACACACACAGCAATTAATAAACTTGCTTCTGTGTGAGTGTATACACTTCAGCTCCACTGGACCAAGAGACTCTCAACGCACGCACACACACACACACACACACACACATATACACACACAGCCAAAATATTAGAGTGGACAAGCTGTCAGATGCATTTACTGCCACCAGAGCACACAACCAAATAATCACGGTAATAACACAGAGCAGACACACAGCACGCACCGTGGAAAAGACACACTCCTGAACACACACACACACACACACACACTAATGAACGAGTTACAGCTTTCATGCTCATGCACACACCCAACTTAACATACAAGTTAGAGCTCAAAACGCTCATTCACATAGCTGTCATCCTGTCTCTAGTTCTCTCAGGCACACACACTCTCTCACACACACACACACACGCATAAAAATAGCCTACATAGTAATAATATGAAACAAACAAGCAGACAAGAGGAGGAGGAGGAGATAACATAAAGCTATCCGGAGGGAGGGATAGGCAAAGAGATGGAAAGAGACAGACACAGGAGGTGAAAACAGACTAGATAAATAGGACTAGCCTTGGCTTGGTCGTGATCGCATCATCGCGTCGGCCAATGGAAGTAAAGGAAAACAGATTGGGCTTCCTGGAGCGGGGCCCGGCTCCTAAAACAGCCTCATGTGGAAAAGCCAGTGAAATTCTACCCCGATGCCCCCCCCCCCCCGGGGTAACAAATCACTCCTGCGCTCGATATAGACTTGAATTGAACTATCACACGGACCTGGGTCAAATGGTACATGCAAATTATTGCTCGTGTCTGCTTCAATCTGCTCCCAATAGCAGAAGACTTCTGATAGTGGCAGGTAAGTTGTCAATCATAGAAAGGTTTACTATATGATTGATGAACTTTGCATGTTCACGGTTAACCGTTTGAAAAGTTCAAACTTCAATACCCAGAAATCCTGTAAAGTGGTGTCAGAAAACTACACAGACGGAGCACTACTCACTGCTGTTTAGGAGACAGTTTGGATTTCAGTCTTGAGTTTCAGTTCGTCACCTCCTGTGGGTGGAGAAGACTTCTCTAGTGTCCGTGCCAAACCCCAGAACTTTTCATGGCCAAAATAGAGAGAATCTACAGGGTCTCAATTCGTGGGGATGGGACGCTCTTCTCCACTGCAAATACTTTCCTGTGATTCTCTAATCATTTTGGTACTTGTTGTAGCATCCTAAGTGGCAAACTCCACCCATTTGGCATCTAAGTAGAATAAAACAAACCATAAAATATATTTGGAAATACCATTTGACCCAGGTGTACTATCACTTTCCGCATAGAGGTTTGAAAATGCCTGGATGCTTGTCAGCCTGTTATAATTCAATCCTGCTCTCCAGAAACCTCACAGACAATTTTAACTTTTTCAAACAGGCCTTCGCAATAAATAATTGTCCACAAGGTAAAGCAGGACCAACAACTGAAACAGGAACAGTTGTATTTCCACACCGATTCAGCCGTTACACTCTTTCTCATCCTGCCTCTTGTCTCCTCCATCAATCCTCACTCACTGCGGTTGTGACCTAGACGTCCCCGCCCCATAATGCACCTCTCCGTTGAGAGCGTGCGGTGATTTGCTCGGTGTAATTCAGTAAACTACTTATGGTAATCTATACAAAGACAAGCACGCACAGGTAGACAGAGAGATAAGCACCGACACTCAGATGCATACAAACACATGCGTGACACACACTCACTCATGCGCGGACACACACACAGAGGTCAGAGGTGAAGGCCAGTGAGAAGTGATAGGAGAGGGGGGTTTGGGCGGGGGGGGCGGCTAGTGATCCGCTGTCAACCTGTGAAAGTGTGTGGTGCCATTGAGTGAAAGAGTCAAAACAAAAAAAAGAGTGATGGGAGAAATGTGTTTTAAAAATTCAATAGATGCATATTACAGGTTTCCATTTACTTTTTTGATAGAAAATGCTTCTTCTTCTTTTTTTTTCCTTTTTGAGACATTTTTACTTCCCATTATCTTTACTATAGTGGTAGACCAGCATTGGAGACTTGGATCTCCACAGCCAGTAAACTAACAGCAGGGAGTGAGTGAGTGACTGGAGTGAGACTACATTTCAACCACAGTGGTGTAACAACACTGGCCCCCAGTGGTGCAGAACAAGCACTGTTCATACACTTTTACTGCTGTTTGATTTCAACTTACTTTAAGTCATTTAGTCTAGCATTGAGTGTTAAGATATTACTTTTTCTTAAAACAAGTGAAAAAATCTGCTGACAGGGTGAGATAGTTCCTACTTTTTCTAATGCAAAGCAACTAACAAACAATCAAGTGACACTTTCTTGATACTAGGAGAGTAATCTGCCTTATCCTGCCTTGTTTGAAGATTACTGGCAATTGTTCCTAGAATTTTTTTTTTCAGGAAATGTATATTTAAGACTGAATAGGAGTTCCTTCTGAGCCAGCGTTGTCCAGTCCCCTGCCATAGTAGAGTCTGCAGGTTTCCATTCCAACCAAACACTAAACCAGCTGATTTCAATGATCAGTTCCTCCTCTCTGGTTGAAGGTGTATTCATCAATAAAATCAGCTGCTGTAGTGTTTGGCTGGAATGAAAACCTGAGGACTCTTGGCCCTCGAAAACCACTGATCTGGGGTATCTTCATGTCCGCATTTCATTCTGCCCTGATGCACATGACAGTAAACTGGAACTGGTAGATGAGCAGTGGATGGGGTGAGAAGCAGCAGACCTGTTCTTTTTCGAGTGCTCGTCCTTCCCTTTCTTCACTCCAAAGATCCTTGTGATCAAGGTGCTGAAGAGAAGCGTGGAGGAGTTCCTCACCTGGGAATAACAAAAGAGAGAGAAACGGATACAAAGAGAGAGGAAGTCAGTTTACACAAAAAATGGCATCAGTTTTTCTTGCAACACCCTGCTTAACAGTTCCACCCGTACAAACACAAACACTTACACAAAACATTTTAAGCCTGTTTTTTTCAAGAGGTGGGTGGATGGAGAAAAAAAGGAGGAAGAGGTGAAACTCACAGCCCAGACAGGAGAGGTGAAGCCCAGTACGGCAGCCTGCATTCCCTCTGAGACGAAGGGGATGATGTTTTCCCCCAGGCGAGTGTCCCGGTACAGCGCCCTCAGGATGTTCAGAGCGTGGACCTGTGGGGAGGTCAACAGATAACACTTAACCATTCAGTCTAGACAAATCTAATTTAAAAACAATCTAATTCATTTAGTGATTTCTGACCATGAATGTATAATGATTCTCAGAACAGGAGTGCTGATCCAAGACCACTTCAGGCAGTAGCTAGAAGTTTATATGATCATGAGACCAGACCAGAGTTCATAACAGACCAGAACTCCTACACAGAGAGACACACAAAGACCAAGAATCCAGTAGCCATCAATTATAAAAGATAAGACACAGATGTCTGTGAAATGAAATGGAGTTTGGATTCAATTTGGGTTTGTGCAGGGCAGGAAACTTTGTCTATGGGCCACAGTAGCTGGTATATTGCAAAATTGGCCTACTACTATCACTATTTTATAAGCCAGCTACATTTTCAGAATATAACAGGACGTTCAAAAGATGACTGGATATCTGCAGAAACTGGTTGGTAGACAAACGTACCATCCACAGCCAAAATATGCCACCATTTGGCTGGCAACTGATGGTAATTTCTAAGGTTAGACTGATTTATTGGGCCAATATTGGCCTTGTATTAAAAACCTGCATCCAATGTAAACAATATCAACCAGTCCATGTCATTCACCTCTGATATCATGAATATGATACAATTTGGATTACATATGTATTGTAGAATTGATCATTACTGCACAGATTGAATATGAGAAGCCCTTAAACTGAATGGATTCTAATGTGACATTTTGATCACAGTCCACACAAGTATGCATGATTTATTATTATTAAGCATACGTGTTTTATGTATTATTATTATTATTATTATGGGAGTTTTAGTGTCCCATGGTCTAAATGTTTTTGTATGAAAATGGTCAAATATAAAGATATTGAATATCAGTACAAAATATCATCAAAAAGTGGCTTCAATTCAGAAAACACTGGTATCAGTACCAGCCTTTTAAAACCCTTATCAGTCAAACCGTAGTCATTTTCCCAACCTGGTTTTTAGGCTAGATGAGACCAAGTGAAAGAGACATCAAGAACCAGGCAAACGTCTAAGAGCATCAGTCAAATGGCTTTAGGACTCACGGGATAGGATGGAAGTAGTGGGTGGGTGTACCTGAGGCACGGTGGAGCTGTCTGTGTTTCTGTGAGCGGAGGGCATGGCCAGGGCGGTCAGCTCTCTCATGGTCATCTTCAGCAGACTGCAGCTGGACGACTTGGGCTCAGAGGACAGCAGGGCCTGCAGGGGCGGTGGACAAAAATACATCAGCACAGATAAAGACACACGGGGAGAGGAGAGGGAGTTGAAAGGTGAAAGACGAAAGAGAAAAACAGAGACAGGATGATTAAGGAGAAAAACAGGCTCTGTCACAAAACTGTGCTACTAAAATGTCATGTAATACTAAAACTAACTGTAGATATCAGTGTTTTATCTTTTCTGTCTTCAAGTAACAGGGCCCAGGGAAAGAGAGCTCTCTTTGTCTATTAGTAGGTTTGAAATGAACTAGAGGTGCACCGATAGTATCTGTAGTATACTCTGATCGGAAGCTGTGCTGATATTGATATTTTAATAGCATGCACTTTGGTGCTATATTAAACTTTTCTGGCAGGAGGAAAAATACCTTCTGATATGCAAATGCTATCATGCAGCAATTTGTGAAGTTTACAGTCATAGCATTTATCGTTAAGAACAGGAGCCATGGCTATGTGAGCTAAATGTCAGTCTGTTTAATTCTTTATCTGTTTAGCTGTTTTTTATAAGTTAACCTATTCAGAATATGCTGTTTCTCTGTCAACTAGTGTAAAGAATGAGAAGCTTTATCCTCTAGCCTATGTTATGTAGCCTACTTAAATCATTACTACTAGATTACTACTAAAGCATTATGTTTTATATTTTTATCTGACTGAGGGTTGTTATACAATGGCCAGTGCGTAATTTGATCAAATGAATGAATAAATGCAACTCATGTGCTTCTGCATCCCAGTAATTGTTTTATAAGAGGTGGCATAAACTACTGTAAATTCAGTAGTGCTTGGATTGGTACTGATATCGGCTGATCTACTGAATAAAGTACTGTACTTGTTACTCATATTGCTCTGAAGAACTGGTTTCTGTAGACCTCCAAACTGAGCTAAATTGTGCCTTCCGCTGTGATATACAATGTTATTCTATTGCACAGAGCTGCAGCCATATGATTACATAAATTTGTCTACATAAACACCACCAGCTTCAGAGTGACATCATCTGTATGCACCGGGAGGTTTGGGGGGGGGGGGGGGGGGCGGTGACTGGCTGCTGTGTGAGAAAGGAGTTCTCCTACTGGGGGAGCTGATGAGAGCCAGCTGTACGTCTGGCCCGGGTTAGAGTCAGAGATAAGCCTGGGAGGGATGGAGGGATGATGGAGGTAGGGAGGAGAGGAGGAGGCCCCGGTGGCTCCTGTGAACTCTTGGGGGAGGCTGGGGGTGGAGGAGGAGGAGGAGGAGAGCTAGTCTGGTTCCTGTGAAGTCTGTCCCGGGTCGGTCCAGACCAGCGTGAGGCCAGCGCCGGAGCCAGCCTTCCCGGATCTGACTCCGTCTTTCTGTGTGAAGGAATGCGGCCCGGAGCTCTGCCAAGGTGTCGACTTCAGCTTCTCCCCAGACTTCCTGCGCTCTCTTGGCTCTCTCTCTCTCTCCTCTATCTTATCTGCTCTCTCCTTCTCCCCTCATCCGCATCTCAACTTATCCATCCTCCCTTTCTGCACCGCTCTTTTCCATCTCTCTACTTCATCCTATCGCTTTATTTTCTCTCTTACTCTCCCATCTCCCTCTTATGTTATGATATCTGATCTGACTCAGCCAAGCAATATGATCACTCAAAGCAGCATTCAATTATACAGATAATGCCCTTAACTAGTGGTTTATGAAAAACATAATTGTTAGCTAAATCTTTTCAAAAGACAAAATATACTCTTTCATAATACACTGTTGTTGTATAAGCAGTGTCTCTATGTATGTAATATGTTATAAGCTATATTCGCCAAATTTACTGTGTTCTCCATAGAAGAGAAGAAGAAAGAAGGCAACTGATCAACTAGGGAGCTGAGATCACATTAAAATAAACTGATAATAGATTAGATCTACATGAATGTGCAATGGGACTGTATCTGACTGAATCTGTAGTCTGACTGAATCTATACTTGTTCATTCTTATGTATGTGAACTACTGACATATTTACAGGTTTCAGAAAGCCACATGTAAGACTTTTTAATACCTTTTTAATCATAACTGGAGTTGAATTTAAGACCAATGAATTGTTAAGGGCAATGAAGTCCAACTGTGTTTAGTAAAGCAGATAGGATGCATTTTATACTACTAACCCTGTTCAGTATTAATCTAAGCATGGCCATGCAACACAAAGGCACCTGTCACTGCATGGTGAAAAAATAAGATCGCTATTCACTGTATTTAAGACATTCTAATATGTTTTAAGGCCATAAATGTACATAGATAATATATCTATATGTAATACAGACTTCTTTCAGTCTTTTTAAGGAAACTGCAGATGCCCTGACTACTTTGAAGAAAGCCTTTCAGACAGTACACATGTATTGGTAACTGGCGTACAAACCCACAAGATCAGAGGTATGCGAGTGATGCCAACATTACTGCCCTGCGACTCGGACCCATAATCACAGTAAAGAGCACCCACTCAGGTATTATTGTTATGATAAAACATGAACTCTGCAGTGTCCAGCTCTAATGTCTGTTGTGTGCTGTAATCAGAGGGAAGTGGAGAGCCGAGCGGTGGGCGGATAACGGAGTGAGTCAGTCAAGTGTGAAGGTAGGATAGTCAGAGATTAAGACACATTGTTGAAGTGTGTGGGATTGGTGACTACTAGGAGGGGTCAAACAAAGGACAGTGTGTGTGTGTGTGTGTGGGGGGGGGGGGGTCTGCATGTGTGCATGTGTGTGTTTATGCGAGTGTGTCAGTGAGAGAAAGAGACAGATGGATTAAGAGACTCTGTGTTCTTCCAGCATGAGTGCTCCAGTGGCAGGCCAAGAACTGCTGATTGCACTGCTTTTAGGAGTAAACAGGAACACACACACACACACACACACACACACACACACACACACGCTTACACAAACACAGGGTTTCTATTACGAAGCTTGTGAGAACTTTCCAACATTCATTCCCTAACCATAACCCTCACCATGTCTACTCCCTGCAACACATACCGTAGCATAACCTTAAAGAATAAGTTCGGTATTTTGGATATATATATATATATATAATTCGTCTCTTACAGTGACGAATCGAAACTTAATAGCGAAATACGAAACTTTCTCGTAAACAGCAGCAAGTGAGCGGTCTGTCCAGAGAAAGTTGGACTCAGAACGGCAGAACCTCTTCACAGCCTCCACCCTAACACACACTAACAAGAAGAAATCCCAGGAGTGCACAGTTTACCGACGTCACGTTACATGATTTCTGGATTGTGAACTCCTCCAAATTCAATTCAAATTCATTGATCACCAATATGCAATGTTGCCTAGTGCAGCTTTAAGATTGAACGGTTACACAGGTTTAGCATGGCTTATGGCCTTACCTGTTACTGCAGAAAGAATGAAAAGTATTGTAATACCTTTCAAGCAGATTATAAGTCCATTAGATGCACTGATAAACTTTTCATACAATATATAAAAACATCAGAAAATGATATTCAATTTACAGTAATATACTTTCATAAAATAGAATTAAGTTCAACCCCTAATTTTTTTGCATATTGGATGTAAGATCATGCTCTCATAATGTTCTTATAACGGCTTATAATGCCTTATGAGCACTGCTTCAAGTAAAGGGTTACTGAGTGTTGATGCTCGTCAGGCCAATTTTCATCTGTGATGCAAGTGTCAGCACACACACCTGGATGTAGAAGGGTATTCCAGCGCTGCGTCGCGTGGCACAAAGTTTGGACGACGGGTCACTGGACTTGACCTCCTCCAGCACCTCCGACAGCCAGCGGGCCGGAAGCTGCTGCAGGGCCTGGCTTCCACTCCTAAAACACACACACACACACACACGTCAGAAGTCATAAAACACAGGGTTTCAGTTCAAACACAGTGTTTGCCTCTTTGAGTGAGGTACATTCTAAAAATCGTAAAAATCATGAGAAGACACATTTTATAGTTCAAAATAGATGTGAAACGAAAGGCCCATATCAGAGTAGACAAAAAAAAATTAAATCAGAGAAATGATTTTACACATTGATTAATTCTGTTACACACACATAAATACATATTACATACCATCTATTTTTTTCTTTTGGTACATTTTCATATCCAAATTTTCCATTCATTTTATTCTTTATCTCAGTATGTTCTACTTATTTTGAACACATTACATTGTGTAATTCATATTTTTTCAGACCTTTCAATTACACATTTCTACTTAATCTCGTGACGCATTAGAATTATCAGTTGTGTCATGTTTAATAACCCCCATTTGCTTTTTTCGGATTCCTAGCCTGTTTTTCTTGCAGTGTCCTTGCTGCAGCAAAGACCCACATTTTCCATGGGGATGATTTAAGCTTAATCTCATTTTCAAAAAGTCACTTGTACCAAAGTGACCAAAGTGGGAAGCCATAATGCAGTCTGGTCATTTTCAGTCAATATGCTGTTCTCATAAGGAATGTAATCCCCGTTTATCCCACCTCAAAACAATCCAGGGACACGCCAGACCTGGGTCATATAGTAGCTGCAAATAATGAATAAACAAGTAGTACCAGATGGGTGGGGTTTACCATACAGAGGAAATTCAGATAGCCACAGATAAGTTGTCAATTACAAAAAAAAAAAAAAAAACAATAAACGAAACTAACATCTAAACCAGTGGTTCCCAAAGGACTGCCAGCAAAATTAGGAATAGTTTATTTTCTCCCCACTGTTGTTATCACCCCACCTAAAGTACAGACAGTTATAATGTATAATTCTGTGCCATGCCTTATTTGTAACTACTTGGGGCCCTTCATATTAAAAGGTTTGGGAATTCGTAGTCAAAATTTGACACTCATTTGCATTGGCCTGTGTGTCATGTGGTACTTCAAGCATTTTAAAACAAATGCTAAGAATATGACATGACCCAGGTCTGGCGCCCACACACACACACACACACACACACACACACACACACACACACAAGGGGAACAGTGTGTTCTGCCCTGTCCGGCAAGGAGCTGCTGTTTAACAAGGGCCAGTGAAGCGAGGAGGCCGAATTAAAACAATCCAACGTGGAGGACTACCAAGGGCGCGGTGCAACACACACCCCACGCAAGGCACACACACACACACACACACACATGCAGCTAGATACATCCTACAAACAATGACAAACACGCATGTACACACTCAAACAGGGACGTTCAGTACTCAGTCATATAAATACTGACACAGGCACACACACAGACTCATACAGGGAGAGAGAGAGAGAGAGAGAGAGCTAGAGAGAGAGAGAGAGAGAGCTAGAGAGAGAGACAAAGAGAGACAGAGAGAGAGCGCAAACACAGTGGAACACACCGAGTCCAGAAACCGGCGCAGGGCATCAAAAGGCCGCGGTTAAGCACCCCGCAATCAACACCCCATAACCCAGCACACGGCCTGCATACCATCCACACACTGCTCTTTCCAGCCTAGCACACCCCCTTAACACACACACACACACTCGCAAAGAGGCCCAGAACAGAACACACACACACACACACACACATACTCCCAGTACGCCTACACGCAACCACTAGAATGTCGCCCTCATTACACAACGCGCTAGGCATCCACCGAGAGGCTGGTTTTGTACACGGGCAAAAACAATCGCGTTTTTGTTTCAACTCCGCGGCCGCTGGGTGGTTCAAAGTCGACGGCGCTGCGACGGTTTGCGGGTTCGTCACCTGCCGCGGGGCCATGAGGCGTCCTTCCACAAACCACCGCCGAGAAAAAAAAAGTCAGAAAGTAACAAAGTCTCTCGTGTCGCCGGGGTTTTTTTTTTTGGTTTTTTTTTTCCCGTGTCAGGAGGATATTAGGGGGATTATTTCCAAGCAGGGCAGCGGGTGATGGGGAAGTGTGTAGTAGTGTGCCGCTCTAGCCTTCAGCCAGGTTTAATGTTGTCCCTGGCAGCGCCGCGGTCGCCAGAGAGGCCCCCGTGAGTCTAGTGCTGTTCCGTGCGCAATGAAAGCGCGTGAGTCACTTTGAAAACGCAAAGTTGGAGACGGCCTTCACAGTCGGAGACATCCGCGATGTTCTCGTAGCAACGCTGTCAGTCGCTGAAAATGTTTTGATGGTTTTCTCTCCATTTATGATGACTGACAGAAATCATGTTTGTTTGTTTTTTTACTTATGTAGCAGTTAAAATGATGAGCACATACCAAAACACTTCAAGGGCGTTTTGACTAGCCCAAAAGTAGGGCCTGCAGCAACGGAAATTTGTACAGACTGTTGGATTATTTAGTAACTTGTCAAATTGTAATAACACGTCCCTCTAAATGAAAATATAATAAAGCTTGTTAATGCAATAAATTGCCAGATAATGTGACTCATATTTACGTGGATATTTTAATAATTAAAAGAAGTTATATCTCTTTTTTAACCCATTTAGAGGGACATTTTATGACCTTCAAGTTGACATTTACTCCACTATCAGTTGCTATAGGGCCTGCAGGTCAAATTTGGCCATGTCCAAAAGTGTCTGTTGGCCCACCAAACAGCTCCAGACTGGGATGAAATATTCTATTTATCAATCTTGCTGCAAGTATATTATATTTAAGGAGTGATATTGAGAGATCTTCCTTATTACGAGGCGTAATAACACTCACTGTCATGGTATAAGACCTAAGCGAATGTCTTTTAGGCCTGCAGCCTTTCAGTGATGTTACATTTCTTTGCCCTCCATGTGAACAAACACACACACACACACACACACACACCTGCACAACATGTCGGTGAGGCGCACGAAGCCCACGTAAGCCAGTTCGAAGGCGCCGCGATGACGAGACTGCAGGAGCTGCTGACGGAAGTACAGGCCGACCCCCTCCACCTGAGAGAGAAAGAGAGAGACAGTTAAAAAGACATCATCATGTGGAGAGCTGAATTTTCCTACAGCGCCACAAAAGTGGAGTTTTCAGGCGCGCAGGAAGTACAAGAAGCATTCATTCTAAGGTAGACGGATTCCCACGCGTCTAGCCACAAAGAGATGATGACCCAAGCCTTAGGGCTCTGCACGGCCTAGAGAGTGCGTACCGCAAGTCCCTTAAGCACTGTGCATTGCAAAAAGCAAACAAACAAACAAACAAGCTAACCAACCAACAAACACACGGCTCTTATTGAGGTGCTCCACCGGAACAAACAAGGCAACAGTAAACATGTCGCCCCCACAAATGATGTAGCCCCACTCTGGGCAAATGCTGGAACAGTGGTGAGATGCAAAAATCAGCAGTATCTGAGATTGGTCCAAAACATAAACAACTAAAAGCACAGCAGCACAGGGTCTAAAAACAGGTTAACCACTTATCAACTCCATTAACTGCTCCCACTGCAGAACCTTTTCTACATTTGGAAGGCAAAGCGAAGCTCTAAAATTGGCTAGACGCTTGTTTGAGAGACACCACTGACTTCCAGCCAGTGGGCATTGAGCATGTCAAGCGTGAGAGCGGCATGTCAGTAGCGTGACAAGTGTGTTCGAATAAGGACGCTGAGACATCCGCATAATGACCACTGTCGGTAAAACCATCCAGTTAGTAATAGTGTTAGTAACATTATTCTAACTATACATACATACGCGTGCACATACACACACACACACACACACACAACCGAGCGCTGTGTCTGTGTCTGTGTGTAAACGGGTGAGTGTGTGTTGCAGGTGAGGCGGCAGGGCGAGGCGGACGCAGAGCTCCAGTGCCCTGTCATTACGGCTGTGGCATCACCACCGCCGCAGAGCGAGGCCGGGCCCCGGCTTAGTCAGGGGTGGCATGGAGGGCACAGGGAGGGGTGGCAAGGGCCCCCGGCGCAAAACACACTGTGTGAGAAAGAGAGAAAAAAAAAAAAAACACCCGAAAGGCCCCTCGGGGGATGTGGGATTAGACACAACATCTAAACTAACACAGACGCAGGCCTGCAGATGAACCAGTATTACGCCATCCACGCTAACATTTACCCACGATCCCTGATACTACTGGGAGCCGTTAAGAAAAGCCCTTTTCTCTCTTTACTGCAGGTTTACAGTGCATAAGATGAAATATTAAGGAAGCTTGTGGGTAAACTGGGTCGTTGGAGTAGGAAATAGTGACGGGATAGAGCAAAGAAAAGTAGAAATAAGTAAGAAAAGAGCAAATGGGGGGTTGGAATATGAATGAAATGTATGAAAAATTGATCCATGACAGCATGTAAGCAGTAGAACACGCTGAGACAAAGAAAAAAAAAACACAAAAATATAACAAATATGAAATAATTAAAGTATGAAAATGAATGAAATGAATATGCCTAAGCAGCCCTTTTGCCGGCCACATGACTGGTCCATCAACTCGACTGACCCCGCGGACCGAAAGTGGACTAACTAAAACGGCAAAAGTATGGGCCGGGGTGACCACAGCGGTACCAAGCCCAGTGACTTATCACATCGGTGGCCAGCGCGGACTCCCAGGACAGGCCTGACCTCACCGGGGTAAAAATGGCAGCGGCAGTCACTGTTAGAGGGCCGCGGCCGCCGGGGCCCAGACCGCTGCGGTGCTGAGCTGGGCCGCGCCGGGGCCCGCGGCTTCGCCTATTTAAAGCCTCCCCTCCCGAAAGGTTCCCGTTTGTGTAGCCGTTTAAAGGAGCGCGCGGGCTTCCTGCGCGGGGCGGCGAGGGTGGGGGAGGGGAGGGGAGGGGAGGGGGGACTTTATTTAGACGTCAACTTCCTGTTTGCAAACGCGCCCGTTTCCCAGAAAAACTTCCATGTGCGGAGAGAGAAGTTTCCCAACTCTAATTACATGTATGGCTCTGGGCCGTGACGGTGACCCAAATAGCCGACGGCCGCGGGCTAGAGAGCAGGCTGATAACGCTCCTTGTTGTTGCTGTTCAATCTAATGGCTGCCACCCCAAGGGGGAATTATGCAATTCTGGCTGAGAGAGGGCTAGAGAGAGCCACAAACCCATAAAAGCTGCAAAGTCATTATATTTTACAATCGTCTATTACTGAGGGCTGTGCAAATAATAGTTGTCATTGTTATTATTCTATCATAATTTATTATCTTCTCCTCTAGCTCAATGCTGGAACTCAGAGGAGCTTCAGGTAAAACTGTCGACCAAATGGCATATCTTGCATTAGCTGTAATTCCAGTTGCTTGTAATTCTATTCAAGTCTATGAATTTTAACTAAATTGAGAGTTGACTAAATCCAGCATGAAGCAGTCCCAGGAACTAGGGGAAGTCCATGTAGGGATACAAGCCAGACACCAGCTATTTTAACAAATGATACAGGGGGTTTTGCCCTTTCTTGGATGTAAGGATCCATGTCTAAACATTATGTGCAGCCTTGAAGACAATGGGGGAAGTCTAGGCCTGATGTACAGAACAGTAACTCATCTTTTAAACCGATGTTTAGCATGGAGACCCCACCAGGTCTGGAAACTTCTAGGAAACCATGACCTATACTTAAGCCTCCTGTGGCTCAGCTGTCTAGCCCTCGAGACGGGCTGTTTGTGAAACTTGACTATTATCCATCTTAACTACCGATGACAGAGAGAGGGAATGGCTGATATGAGGATCGCCATAGGTGAGCTGAAGAACATATGAACAATTTATGCTACTAATGCTACAAAATAATACTATAGCATCTATCTCCACATCTGCATTTACTTTCATACCGCATATATTCTCATATTTTCCATTTATTTTCCTTGTTCCGGCATGCTGTCATGTTGAGTATGTTTTCACTCATGTGTTTTTACTTGACAAACTCAAGGTAGTCATAGGAAGCGGACAAATGGATTAAGTCATATTGGTCATATTGGACATATTGTTTTCATATTGGGTTAATAGTGAAACATCATTCTATCAGTGTGTGTGTGTGTGTGTGTGTGCTTCTCCCTTAGCCGCAGAGAGGCCAAATATATGGTCTGTCCTCTCTGTGTAACCAGGGCTCCAACTGATCCAGGCCAAGTCAGGCTAAATAAACAGCAGAGTTGTCAAACTCTGGACGATTGGATCGGAGGATCTGCTTTGGTGGTCTTTGTCACACACACACGCATACACACGCACACACGCACACACGCACACACACACCTTAGTAGTCCGCTCTCAAGATGTCAGAGTGCTACCCCATCCTTCTCTCTCCATTACAGTCTAGGCGATTGATTTCCTAGTCCTTCTGTCTCCCCTCCTTAACTCTGGGTCATCAATTAGAAAAAAAAAAAAAATCAAACACCATCGCTGCATGTCAACAACTGCTACTGTTACCATGGCGCCACCCGGTGACGGAAACATCTGTGCCGTTGCCGGGCCGACGGGGATGCAACACAGGATGCTGGCGAGGGACGGCGGGAGGTGGACAGCTCACACAAGCTTTGGAAAGAGATGTGTCTTGGTCGCACACACACACACACACACATACACATACACGTCTACCCATAGATGTCATCGCTGTGGTAGGGCAGAGTGACTTTGTCCACACAGACCAAACCAGACCCAACTTTCCAAACACTCCAAGTATTGGAATCACCCCACGGACTGTTAACGCTACCGCACACGCACACACACACACACACACACACACACACTGGGAATGCATGGAAGTGATGACAAGCGAATGAAAAAGAAAAAGGGAAAAATAGAGAGAGAGGACAGGAGTTCAGATTTTCCCCTTGTCCTCGTGGTCATCAGTACGAGTTTGTTAGCTCATCGGTTATGTAACGAGACCCATCGCCGTATTAACCGCAGCGGTCAGCGCGGTATTAACGAAATCATCATCAATCATAACACTGTGGCGGTGACATCATTATTTCATTTCTGAAAGGACCCTGGCAGCTTCATACCATCTTATATTCTGACTCACTTTACAAGAGGGAGCCGCATAGACCACTGTGCCCATGTGGTCTGAAGGGAATACTGAATAACGGTTGCAATAACTTAATGGCGCATGAAATTCAAAAAACCTTTTACAACCTATAATAATGTGTAGAATTGAGGTTTGCCCAATACCAATATTTCCCGATTCTATGCAGAACCTGGTCAAATAGTATTTCCAAATACTTTTTAAGGTTTGTTAGGTGCCAGGTGGGTGGAGCTGCCACATAACTGCCAGAAATTAGACGATCACAGGAAAGTATCTGAAAGTGATTTTAGTGTACTTTTCAACAACCAACAACTTAATTGCCACCATCTGAACTGTCATGATTACGCAAGCACCACCCATCTGGCACTCCGAAGAGGTTCAAACAAATGCTGAGAAGTATTTGGAAATATGATTTGGCTCTTCCACTATGTCACAGAGCATCTGCAGGTTTCAGAAAGCCATATTTAACACTTTCTAAGATCTTTTAAATGCTACTTGGAATTGAATTTAAAACCCAAATTAAGAAACAAGGCTGGCAAATCCAGCTTATTTCTGACTGAACATCTAATGAAAGTTCTGAAACTTCAGAATATGAAACTTGGCAATGTTATCTGTCTCCTCATCTAGAACCAAATCTATACATATATTTTCCTTCAGCCCATCACAATGTTAACCATGTCAACTTTTACATATTTGCCGTCTCTGCTGTCAAAAGAACGTAAAATAGTAGGAATTAATAACTTTGTGATGCTACCAGGCATAAAGAGAGACTGGTAGCACTGGCGATGAGTTAGTTGTAGTAAATTGGCTGGTGTTCATCTATTGCACAAAGGAATACCTCAAAATGTTGAAATCCTCAAAATGTTGCCAGTATAAGCACCAGGATGCTGGAAACAAATGCCCTATATCAGACACACACACACACACACACACACAGCTCATAGTATGATACTTCCTACTTTCTCTGCAAACACTTCCTCTCTCAGGGGTGTAAATATATGGTCAACAGGCAAACACAAACACACACACACACACACACACATGCACACACACCCTTTACCCCCTACACAGTCAAACACAGCCTATGTCTGGTACCCTTGTTATTATGGATGGTAACATGCTGAACCACTCAGACAACTATTCCTGTGTGAGTGTCTGTCTGTGTGTCAGTCTGTGTGTGTGTGTGTGTGTGTGTGTGTGTGTTGTTTGCAGCGCTCAGTGTTTTCCTGCTGGTGGTGGAAGTGATTTGGAAAGAATGCAGTGGAAAGGGAGGGGCGTCGCGGCCGTTAAACCAGCAGGGTCGGGCCTCAAATGAAAGCGCGGCGCTAACGAGGGCGGATGCTAATTGAAGAGCCTCCCAGCGTGGTGTCACACACACACACACACACACACACACACACACACACACACACATTCACATCATTCTCCGCTACAGTACGTACGCACACACACACACATATACTGTGAAAGAAAAAAAAAACAAAACAGCTTTTTACACAAGAGGCATGCTGGCCTTGCCATGAGCCTCTGGTGTGTGTGTGTGAGGGTGTGGATGTAAACAGCTATCTACAGCTGAGCAGGGATGGTGAGGGTGTGAATGTACTTGCTGCTTATATGAAAACAAAAATGCCTTCTATCTCTCTCCTTTGCTCTTATTATTGGTTGCTTGTGATTTTTGATGTTCGAGGAAATGAAGCTTATTCTGCCCTTGTGCTCATTGCAAGTCACTAAAATTGTAACATGCAAATGTAAACATGAGTACTATGCCTTGTTTCTAGGGTTGGACTCACATGGGTTTTGAAGACCTATACTGATATTTTTGGAATGGAGCCAAGTGTAGATATTGAATATCTTTCAATTTGGCCATTTTCATGTCAAATTATAAAAAAACACAACATACTAGTATTCAGCGTTTCCCCCAGAATTTTGTTCTTGGCATTGTCCGGGTGGAAAAGCCACTGAAACAACATTTAGACCATAATGTGACACTAAAACTCTCCATTGAAACCCAGGATAAATAACATATTCATGCATACATTCTAATGGGGACGAGGCAGCAGAGGTGGGTGAGTCTGAGTGAGGTGTTTGTGTGTGTATGTGTGTGTGCACGTCCTCCTAGCTCTCACCTGCTCCTCGGTGATGAGCCCGGTGTGTGTGCGTGTGCTGCCGCCGGTGTAGTGAAGAGGCAGGCTCTGACACAGCTGTCCGAGCAGCATGGCCACTTCCTTCATGCTCCGCCAGCAACATACCAGCACCATCTGGGCCGTCACCCTGTAGCCCTCGCCGCCTGGAACCAACACACACACACACACACACACACACACACACACACAATGACACACAGACACACACTCAAGTTTGTTCCCTCGCGTCTTTAATCTGCATTTGTGCCCTTTGTTGCTCTGTAAAGCACTTTGAGACAAACCTATTCTGTTAAAAACACTTCATGAATTTGACTTTAGACACAAATGCAAAAACACATATACAGTACATGTGAACAAAAGCTATGAACTCAGGATGATCCAACTTTGCAGAAGACCCGTTTTACATCAGAAAAAGTTTGATCAAACTGCACTTTCTTGGTTCAATAGTTAAAGATTCAAACAAAATAATTTACTTCTGTCCTATTATGTAATATACCACTTTAAAGCTCCGATCAGTAATCAACGAGAAACAAAAACTCCACAATGTGCCTGTTTTTCCATGATGGGTCACATACAGTATATACACAGCTACACGCACACACACACACACACACACACACACACTTACACAAAGCCATTTCATCTTCCCAGCCATCTATGCATCACAGTGTAGTAGGTTGAGGGCAGCGGTAAAGTTTATTTTTAAATTAGAAGAAGTGGCACGTTTAATGTGCAATGTGTAAGTGCAACCCCCCCCAAAAAAAGGGAGAGGAGGTCAAACACTGCCCCCATAAGGACATCATGAGTACTGCACACACAAACACACCACTGGGTGACCAAGATATTTTAACGCCCACTCTTTCCATAACACACACACTAACCAGGTGAATATGATAATAACAGATGTAATAACAGGGTTAGGGTTGTAAATGATGCATAGTTGAGCGAAGTCAGTGTATTGAAACTATCTCTGTCTCACCTGAGTTGTCCGGCGTCGGTGTGTGTGTGGTCTGGGTGTGTGTGTCATCGTCTCCATGGTGTGCGTCCAGCTCTCTGGCGCTGGTGAAGAAGTCATTGCTGTCCCTGGGCTGGATCTCCTGGAGGATCCTCTGGAGACCCGCTGACGTCTCTGTGAAAACACACACACACACACACAAACACACACAGAATGACACAGTAACACATGACCAAGGAAACACACAAAAACTAATACCAGTCATTTTTCCAAGGTTCCCTCCGCAGCCATGATGTTAGATTCCACGAAGTTGGAGCGCTTCCATGACCTAAAAAAGTTCTTCCTTCTCGGTTTGTTAATGTTCTTCTGTTGTAAACAGTCTGGTTTCTACTTCAGTTGGGCAAAAGAACACCATCTGATGCAATGGATGTGTGAAATGAGTTTGGAAATACACGCTGCTATATTCCTGTGAGGTGACTCATTTGTAAAATTCCCTGATATTCCCTGAATTCCCCAAAAAAAACATTGGGGCAGTTGTTGTTTTTTTTCAGGATTTCTGGGCACACAACTCCCATTCACGTCTAATGGGGGATTACCGTTTTCCTGGAGTTTAACATACACACAGACACACACTCACATGATGAGTATGTGCAGCGTAGACTGAGTCCAGTGTCAAAACAAGGCGGATTACCTGAGTCAGTGTCCATGGGGATGAGTCCCTCTGGGGAGGAGCTCTGGACTACAGGGGAAACCACATCAGACATCCTGTAGCACACAGCGATCAGCTCCGACACCAGACACCTCCACCGCTCGGTCTCGCTCAGACTCCTACACACACACACACACACACACACACACGCCAAAGCACCAAATGGTAAGACAAGTGAGCATGTGACTGTAAGGTCATGGGTGAAATCAACAATCAACCAACCAACAACCACAGAAGTGCTTTTAATCAAGGTACCCACTCCCATGTGAAGATGTGTATGTGTGTTGTTGTGAGTCCCGTCCTCACCCGGTGTTGAGATGCTGCAGGACAGCAGTGATGCAGTGGGCTCTGCCGTAGAGAGGATAGGAAGCGGCCGCCTGCAGCAGAGACGACTCGGCCCTCAACACCTCTGACTGCAAACACTGCAGCAAGAACTGAACCACTGGAGACAGAAAAACAATTCACCTGAACGTGTAATACAGTATATAATGTCAAATCATATAATACATACATAATATGCCCTGAAACTCCATCCTTTAAACATACTACACAAATACAGCCGTGATACATACATTCATCACACTTCTTTTAATATATTTGTCATTCCTAGACATCAGGTGTACAGTATGTTCTGTAAGATATCTAATCACGTCTGCATTATAGCAAAATGTACTACACATCCCGTATATATAATGTATATCCACATTTGTTATATACTTTATATGTTGTGGTATTTTTAGACTTTTTCCACTTACTTCTATACTATATACATTTCATGTTTTTTTTTATATTTCTATTTTGCACAGATTTTTCATACATTTTCCCTTGTATGTTCTACTGTTGTTATTTAGCACATCCTACATACACGCTGTCATTCATATATATTTTAACGTTTATTAAAGTTTCATCTTTTCTTACTGATTGTTCTGGTGCAAACTAATTTTTTTTTTTTTTATTAAACCTTTATTTAACCAGGTGAGTCCCATTGAGATTACAAGATCTCTTTTTCGAGGGAGCCCTGGCCAAGATAGCAGCAATACAAAGTTTCAAACAACATACAAGCAAACATTAAAAGCACGTAAAACAAAACATACACACATGCAACTCGCAGAATCATATGCCTAAAAGACGGACAGGAGGAAACAGGTCTAGCTAAGGAAGCAAGTGCAAGTTCCAAATGAATTTGCCTCCAAACCCTTCACTACATTTTTGAATGCCCTAATCGGGATCAGCACATCAAGCTGCAAATCTGTCTGCAAGTGGATCCAGGCTGCAGGGGCGGAGAACATAAAGGCCCGTTTGCCAAATTCAGTGCGAACCTTAGGGACGGACAGTAAGAGGGTGTCATTAGAGCGCAAACAATAATTACTGGTTTTGAGTGAGATATACTCACAAAGGTAAGAGGGGAGCAGACCAAGGATGGACTTGTAAATAAATATGTACCAATGAGTGAGTCTGCGCAAGGCCAATGAGGGCCACTGAACTCTGGCATACAGGGTGCAATGATGAGTGAGAGCTTTGCAGCCTGTGACAAACCTAACCATACCGCTGTGGTACACAGTATCCAGCCAATGCAACCATTGGGCAGAGGCGTGCATATACAACAGATCGCCATAATCAAGCAAGGGAAGGAACGTAGCCTCAACCAATTTTTTCCTGGCAACAAAGGAAAAGCAGGATTTGTTTCTAAAATAAAAACCTAGCTTAAGCTTCAGTTTCTTTACTAAGTATTCAGTGTGAAGTTTAAAAGTTAAACGATCATCAATTAAAATACCTAGATACTTGTATTGTGACACTAATTCAATCTGACTGCCCTGCAAGGTTACAATGTCAGGAAGAGGAGCTAATGTCTTCCTGGCATTAGAAAACAGCAGCAATTTAGTTTTGGCAGCATTCAACACAAGTTTCAGATTAAACAACCGTGACTCTACAATACCAAAGGCAAACTGCAAATACTCAAGTGATTGAGCAAGAGTGGCACCGCAGCAGTAAATGACAGTATCATCGGCATAAAAATGAAACTGCGCATTAGGAACATTTTGACCCAGGTTGTTAATATAGATAGTAAACAAAAGTGGACCCAAAACAGAACCTTGGGGTCCCCTGACGCAACATGTAGTACACTGGAGGAAGTGCCATCAAATTTGACACATTGTGTCCTTTCAGAGAGGTAATTTTCAAACCAGCCAACAGCCTGCTCAGACAACCCAATATGGAGCAGCCGTTGCTTCAGGATGAGGTGGTCAACTGTGTCGAAGGCCTTCGAAAGATCGATAAAAAGAGCGGCACAGGTTTTTTTGTGATCCAGTGACTCAATTATATCATTAACAACCTTTAAGGATGCCGTGATGGTACTGTG
The DNA here is from genome assembly GCF_046629955.1 of Centroberyx affinis. Lineage (NCBI taxonomy): Eukaryota > Metazoa > Chordata > Actinopteri > Beryciformes > Berycidae > Centroberyx > Centroberyx affinis. The sequence continues at coordinate 214,425 of NW_027281598.1, read as the reverse complement.
TTGTTTTCTGAAGCCAGACTGGTACAATGAAAGGATATTATTAGCGCTCAGGAACTCCTTCAGTTGATCACTTACCAATCCTTCAAGGACCTTTGACAAGACGGTTAAGATGGAAATAGGCCTATAATTGTTTAGTGATGTAGGGTCCCCCCCTTTTAACAGAGGGAGAACATCATCATTTTTGGGATGACATTTTGAGAGACAGTGAGGTTAAAGATGTTTGATAAGGGTTTAGCAATAGAATCAGATGCAAGTTTTAAAAAATATATTTCCAGATTATCTGGACCTGCAGGTTTTTTGGTGTCCAGTGAAAGAAGAGCTCCTTGAACTTCATCAGCAGAGAAGGGAACAAAATAAAAGGGCTGACCCTCAAAAATACAATCAACAATCATGTCTGAGGAAGGCAAGGTTTTTAAAGGCAGGGACTGGTTAAACAGGGAACCGGAGGCAATGAAGTGCTCATTGAAACATTCCAGCATAGCAGTTTATCAGAAATGGATCTGGTGTCCTTGACAATGCAAGGAGGCAGCTCATTTGGAACATCAGTGGCTGAAATAGATTTGATAGCTTTCCAGAATTTCCTGGGATTATTCAAATTGTTAGTCGTTGCGGACAAATAAAATTCAGATTTGGCTCGTCTGGTAAATGAAGTGAAACGATTGCGTAGTTGCCTAAAATGGAGCCAATCGACCTCAGTCCCTGTTTTCCTAGCCTTCGCCCAGGCCAAATTTCTCTCATGGAGTATGTATGTGTAAGTTAGCCGCTGCATATGGTCTTTGGTAAGGATCCAGATTTAACTGCTTTCATACAAACTTTGCGTCTGGATCTTACCAGCCAGAGTGTTGAGCTCCAGGGTGAGGGCCTCAGAAGCCTGGGGCTGTGGTGGAGAGGGAGGCTGGAAGGCGAGGCCCTGCTCCTGGGCACAGTGCAGCAGAGCCCGGGACAGGTCTGGCTGGTGGAGCAGCAGGTTGAGGAGGTGGGCTGCCGTGACGCTGTCGAAGGGTTTGGTGCTGGTGCTGAGGTCCAGGGCGGCCCGGAGGACACGCCGCATCCTCTCTGGCTCCTAACATGGCAGAAACCGAGGCGAGGTCAGCTACTCATTACTACATAAGTTGATGATGGTGTCTCACCCACATGTGGAATCCAGCTACCTAAATGTAGGCTCCCCACTTTAAAATTACTACTATTAACTAGGGCTGGGAGATATACCCTAGACTGAGGTATGTGGATTTATAAGAGCATTGTCAACACCACATTTTTTCAATCCCAAAAAATTTTCATGTTGCAACATTTGGCCAAATTGTAGTAGAGCTATGATGAGTTTTGTTCCAAAATAAACCAAATCAATCATCTAAAAAGAATGACACTCGGTCTCATGAAATGAATGAATGAATGAATGAATGAATGAATGAATGAATGAATGAATGAATCCTCTGTGTTTTAGAGCTAATAGATTACGTTTTTTTCCCAAAATTAATAGCTAGCATTTGGAATAGGACTCTTAGCATATTACTACATAACTTGATGATATAGTGTCTTGCGTTAATGTTCCCTAGTTACAGCATGCACCTACTTCTATTTTCTAAAGGCTCTTCACTTTAATATTACTTCTCTTAAACTGTATGACACTAAGGGCATTCAGGCACCTAGTATGTTTAGAGCAGTGATTTATTTAGCTCAGTTCATTTGGGCATTAAAAGATAAACACAGGAGTCTTGGGAGCGGGCCAAAACCATCAAACCTAATGAGACCAAGACCTTGTTGAGGTAGTTTCTCAGTGCGTTTCCAAAACCAATCGGGGGGTGCTTTGTTTGGAGTGAGAACATGATCTGTCCATGATCCAACTGAACTGCAGGAAGCACAGTCATTAGTTGGGCACGATCATGTTCTCACTCCAAAGAGAAGGCTATAGTAGATGACGACTAGGCTTGGTCCTCAGACTAACCTGTAGTCCCACGGCCGATGGAGGGAGCTGCCGCAGCAACGTTGAGGCCAGCTGCTTGACTTCCAGGAAGTTGCTGGCGACACAGTAGAGGACATTCTGAGCATGCGCAGAGGTCACGACCTCGCCCAGGGCAAAAACATCAGGCCCTGAGGAAAAGAGAGAGATAGAGATGAAGAAAGGAAACGAAAGAACAACGGCGCGACAACAGGTAGAGGAAAAGTTGAGGCGGCTGGAGGATCAGTGGACTAAAATATGTGCCTCCATATTTATTATGTTATTAAATGGTGGGAGTTTTCTTTAACAACCCAAAAAGAAACAGAACCACATTTGCCACAAATTTTCAGCAAATCTTTTTTTAGGGGCTACCAATGAGCAGTAGCTGTACCGGTGCTGAAGGTGAAGAGCTGGCCCAGTAGACCCAGTAGGTGGAGGGACATCAGGCAGGTGGAGAAGGAAGCTCCAGGAAGCAAAACCTCCAGCAGCCTCCCACACAGCCAGCGCAGGAACTCCTGGAACACACACACACACACACACACACACACACACACACACACACACACAAAATTAGCCTTAATTTTTGAAGACTTTTGCAAAAGGCTCTATTGGGGGAAAAAAAAGGAGAAAAGGAGGAGAAAACTTTACTCCTGCTGATCATCCTCTAGTGAACCCCTGCATTGATTTTGTATGCAAGTGTGTGTATGATATACCTTGTACGCCTCTAGTGTGTGTTGGTCTCGGTCTCTCTGGTCCTGGTCTCTCTCCTGGCTGAGTCTCTTCTGCAGCAGCTGACTGCTGTCCTTCACTCTACACAGCAACTGCACGGGAGAGGATTTAGAGGAAATTATTTTAACCTTTGTTTATCTAGGGAAGGGTTTTGCATGCACGCTCTTTTTAAGCAACACACTGCTTCACATATTTACAATCATTTTCTAAAAGTAGGTGTCACTTTCTTCCAATGGTGGGTATCTTATTTTGGAACAAACTCTTCAAATGCATTGAGAATATGATATGCAACGTCTTCCAACAATCATGGACATGATGTGAGGTGACCTGCTGACCTTCTTGAGCAGGCTGACCGTCTGCTGTCTGACGCCTGGTGATTGGCTGTTGAGATTAGAGGGCAGGAAGTGGCGGATCAGGTCCATTTCCTGTGAGGTCAGAACCTCGGTGCTGCGATGGCTCTCACACACCAAGCCAAGAGCGTCCATCCTCACCTGGGGCAGTAAGAGACAATGACAGGAATACAGAGGAAATGAAGTATACATGCCCCACAAAATTTTGAAAAATATACAAACACTGCAGAATATTGAACAGACCAAAGGATACATGCATGTACACACAAAGTCTGTACTCACTTGATCATGTTTGTGTACCAGTGCTTGTCGGAGCAGGGAGAGGGGCACCAGTCCCCCCCATAGGCCCTCCTCGGAGGACTGGGCGATCCCCTGGGCCCTGGCTGCCCGCAGGCACGTCATCAGAGCCCCCACAGCACCCCTGCTGCCTGGAGGACCTAACAGCATATAAACACTTTAAGGTCACGTAACCCAGCACAAAATGCAGATGAGGCAGCACTTTTACAAAAAAGCGGAGATATTGTGAAGACCTGTAGACGTATGTGTATTTGGGTCTTTACCTGCACTGCAGGGCGGTGTGTCCTGCAGGGCCTGCACCATGTGTGCCAGACTGGAGGGGCTGCAGCGAAGCAGCTTGGGCAGGAAGTAGTCCAGGATGTAGGTGGTCTGGTCCAGCCTCGCCCGGCACAGCACCTGCAGCAGGGGGGTCACCCACGTCTGGTGCCAACACTCCATCCAGATCTCTGTGGCAGTCTTGCCCGTTGCATCGGCCTCACCGGCCAGCTGGGCCTTGTGGCTGACAAACAGCCTCTCCAGCAGGTCGCTGGCATAAGGAGCCAGGGTCTGGTCACCCATCAAGCCCAGGAGACATGAGGGCAGCTGGGGCTGGATGTCCAGCAGGTACCCCGCCCCAAGGAGCTCCACTAGGCAGCCTAGGGAGCCGTACTTCCCCCTCATGTGCCACTCCAGTCCCAGCAGGCTTTGGGTGAGCTCTGCGATGTAGGGGTCCTTGCCGGGGTCGGAGATGGAGGGATTGGTGTGCTGATGAAGGAGGAGGAGGTTGCGGAACAGGGAGCGGGTCTGGTGGCGGACTCCGTCCAGAGGGTGCTCCCAGTGGGAGTAGATGTGCTCCAGGAGGCACTGCTGTAGCTCCGAGCCCCCGCAGAGGGACTGCTGGAGGCCGTGGGGGCAGGGCTGCGTCTCCCCCTGCAGGCAGTCCAGGGCAGCACCGCTCCACAGGGTCAGCACCCGAGCTACAACCATAGCTGTACTGGACTCCTTTATACTACAGCCAGACAGATGAACAGAAAGTGCTTAATCTGCAGGCCAGGAACTCTGGACAGCACCAGAACAGGCAATCTGAAACACCATACTCTATGATGAAAGAATCGCAAGTTAATACTGATTGGGATCAATTATGCAGCCCTACCTGGTATCTAGTTCCAGCAGTGTGTGTGGGACCAGCAGCAGCAGCTGTTCCCACTGTGGGCCTGGCAGGGCGCCCTTCCAGCTCAGCATGGCCAGGGCCCCGTGACACAGATACAGGGAAACGCCCCGCGGACGACCCCCGGCGTACAGACCCTCACAGCCCTGCTTCAGCCACTGAGGGGCCGACTCCATACCCTGCGCTGAGCCCCGCAGCAGACCACACACCTGACACACACACACACACACACACACACACACAAAGAAAACAGTGATAAAGTACATTTAAATGGGGTGTCTACAGTTTTCTGCAAGAAATATTAAATCTTTTTTAAAGATTTTTTAATGCCAAATCAAGATCAAATTCACAAACCAAATACGCCTGAGGAGCAGATCAACAGTCTCAGAGAATACAGTTTCCTCACTTGAGTTATTCATACAAGGACTGACAATATGTGACAGCTAAATATGAGTATTTTGAGGTGCTAATAGGAGTATATGTGAATATATCCAAAATGTAGATGGTCAAAAAAACCCAGATGTCATTTTTAATCTTGAACTCACCACAGCGGCGACTCCATCTCCAGAGCCCATGACAGTCCTAATCAACAGGACCACCGCCATGCCTGCTGTACTCTGGACGGTCTGGACGAACTCCTCTGATACCAGGGAGAGAAAAAGAAGACAAAAAGAAGAAGTGGTGAGAAAATTATGTTGGGGGGTAGTATCTATGGGAGTGGACATTTTTTGGGGCTCATGAGGTTAAAGCTTAAAGCTTAAATGGCACCTCTTAAATCTGACTGTACGTGTGGGTGTGTGGATGGCAGAGAAATTGCAATATCAAATTTGATACTGTATATCCTCATCTTACTTATCTCATCTTACTGTATAATTAAGAATATTAAAAAAACTTGACAACCTGGTCCTTTACCAAAACTTGGCTGCTGAATCCTGACAGGATGACAGATGTTTTTGCAGTGTGATGGAGGCAGCTTTGCCATCAAAACACTGCATTTGAAATGTCCGAATACATTTGTGTATCAAAATTATGAATTTCACTTTTCACGCTGGCACTTTTCCCATACAGATGGTGTTTTCACCTTTTCTAAGCTGTGTTTCTTACCGTCAGTGAGGATGTGTATGTAGCAGTCCAGGAGGCCACTGAGTGTGCTCTGCAGGGTGCAGTGATCCTGGTCAGCCTGCAGGGCGGTGCTGATGGTCTCCTGGGATCTCTGTACCACCAGCATGGAGGTCTTCACTGCAGCCAGACAGGACTGCATCAGCTGGGCCTGGGCAACGTGACGGCCTACTAGATCACTGGGACAACAGCAGGGGGCGACAGAGACACACCAATCAACCAGAAGCCTCATAAGATCATTACTGAGAATGAGTATGACCACCTTTCCTGCTGACATCAACAAGAAACCTGGGTGATCAGACTGTAGTCAAAGAGAGCAAAACATGCATCAAATCCAGGTGTAAAGCACTATTGAATATCTGAGATGTATTTGGTAACATTAACAAAATGCAGTGTGAATTCAATGCATCTCCAATCCACAAACAGTAACTATGCAATCGGAAACAAACTTGCATGTGCATATCCAGTCAGGAAGCATACACAAAGGTAGCAAGTGGATTGGAAAAAAATCGAGATGAGACATTTACTTCTAATTTTAAAGGACGTATATATGCTGCGTGATTGTATGCACACAGCAATCTGTATTTTGGCCATAGAAAGAAAAATATAATTTCAATGTGTATAGTGGAGACAAATTTTAATGCCATGCATAAATGTAATCCAGCCAAATCTAGATACAATCCAGATACCTGTTCTGTTGGAGGTATTCACTCAAGCCTTTTTGAAGGAACTGCAATACTGCACAGAAGAAAAGAGAATAAATGAGGTTGAGCTGAAAATCCAGAGGCTTTTCTCAAATCAGATATCCGTTACTAAAAACTGTTCAAGGTAAGTAAGTAAAGACACCAACCTTCTGGCAGCAGTTTGTGAATGCATCTCTCACCTGGAGGAAAACAGAGAATATTGCAAAGCTAGTTAATGATTTGTCTTCTTACTCAACAACAGAAAGTAAGATTTCTCTGACATCTATGGATATCAAAAGCACTATAAATCAGCGCTGAGGGCAAAAATGATCGGCCCCACCCACCCAGAGGGAAACCATCCAGACAGGCAGTGATGGAGTCTATGATGTGTGGATACTGGTCTGAGGCTGGGCTGGATAAACGATCAGACAGACAAACAGACAGACAGTCGACAGTCTGCTGCTGCAGCCGGGCTGGTACCGAACTCAAGGCACTGAGGAGAGAGACAGAAAGACACGAAGAGATGTTATTTATCAAAGAACCTAGGAATATACTGTAGACAAGGACAGGTAAATGGAAAAAATAGATAACACACAAGCGGGGTCCATGGCCTGTTGTTTACTTCCACAAATGATGTTTCAATCTAACAATACTTAGCTGTGTACCTGGCACTGGCCCGCCGTAGGGGGTTCTTGGCCTGTAGGGAGGTGTAGACCAGAGCCAGGGTGTGTAGACAAGCCTCTAAAAGATCTCCATGCTGCTGCTCCTCACTTAGCGCCTCCAACTGGGACCCTGCCTGATGACACATTGACACGATACATAGTGAACTCCATCGGCACAGCGACAATGGGGATATTACCAAATCAATACTGGCATACACAGTAACAATTTGTTCTTTTATAACAGGGAGGTGGAGGGAAGGTAATTTACGATTATCCCTCACATTTCACAATCAAGAGTCAATCCTTCAAATCATCCACTTGTCCAAACCAACCTTCTTAACCAGCTGGATCTGCTGCACTGGCTCTGTCAGGTCCAAACAGGCCTGCAGGGTCTGGGCAACCAGCCCGACTTCATCGTCTCCTCCATCCACAGACAGGGATGCTAGATGGACAGATAGATAGAGACACACACACACACACAATGTCCAATTAAATACTGTGCACACATATTGTACCCACTCTCAACACCAAATACAGCTAAAGTCACCTCCAACTCCAGCTTAGACTGATCCTGACCCGCTCAGACAGTCATCAATAATTGAGCCCTATTACCTTTCAGCTTGTGCAGTTTGTCCTGGTCCAACACCACAGCCTCCACTTTGGCCGTCTTCTTCTTCACCACCATGACTCAACCCTGTGTGAGGAACATCAACCGTCAATTCAATTCAGTTTCCAATTCAATCACTTCAGTGGGCCAGTAAAGTAAATAAATAGCATTGGCATGACTGTTTATTAGAAACAATATTTGTCAAAGCAGTATAAAACTCCAAATTGATTTTCTCATCTCTACCTATAAGTCTGGGGATTGCAGATTGACCTAGTGATGAGAGACTGTCCTAACCAGGACGTCCCAGGTTCAATCCCCACAACAGACTAGGCATGTCCTGTCAAAGTGACACTCAAGCCATACCTGCTCACTCATTGTATGTCTCACACACACACACACACACACACACACACACACACACACACACACACACACACACACACACACCAATGCCAGTAGCATCTCTCTCTCTTTCTCTCTCTCTCACTCACACACACACACACACACACACACACACACACACACACACACACACACACATGCACGCCCACACTACATCCACACTTTTTTCTGTGCTTACCTGTGCTTCAACTTAGCTAGTACTGCTGCTAACATCAGCTACTAACGTTGCTAGCTCAGCCAGGCAGCAACTACATGCAACATTAAAAGGCGAGACAGACACTAAAAACAAAGTAATGCTCATGAAACACTCACCACAAGTCGAGTGACTTGAAAAAAGCGGAAAGTTAAATATCAATAGCATTCACAGCAATAAAACGTGTAGTTTAGTTTTACCTCAGCTGTTAGCTGCAATGACCAGCGTCAAGCTACCGGAATAAAAGTACAGACTTCCGAACAATATTTTTCAAAATAAAACAATTTTGTGACACCACGAATATTAACACAATATAATGTTATTCATGTATATTTCTCAGGCGTATTTTTTCATTATTAAACATCTATGGGTTGTAATAAGTAGTTTTATACGATATTTGTTGCTGTCCACGCCAAATATACTTACTTGTTTTTTCTGACACTTTTACTTTTAAGGCAAGCTTACTCTACTTTTGGTCTTATTGTGGCTAGCTTGACGCAGCAGCTAACGTCCATGCTGCACATGGGACCAGACGTAATTTCCGGTAATTTTAAAAGCCAGCCCCCTGAAGTTTAAATGATTGGTCTGTTTTCGTCCCGAGAAAAGCGCTCCGTCTTCTTATTGGCGAAATGTGTACGTCGTTCAAAAACGGACTCAGCAGCGATGAACTGCTTCCCGATTTGCATAACCACGCCCATTAAACATATGATTGGACCGTAGTGTCACGAAAGCACGCCCTCTAACTCCAACCCTCTTCTAACTTTTTGCCTGAGAGCTGAAATGAAAACTTCTGGGAAAGAGAGAAATTCAGCGTTTTTACTCATAAATTAGGATTTCCCCCGACAGGAATAATAAGAAATAGATGGACGTTGGAGTCGACATGGCGTAAAACCCCTCGTGTCGTTTCTCTTCCATCAAATATTCTCAAGGGTAAGTCGAGAAAGTAAGATGGAAATTGATGCTTTGTATTAAATGGGAGATGGAGGAGGGCTGTGTGAATCTAAATGACACAGTTTTCATGGTCCTCATTTAATGTCAGGCGGTGTTTTTGGCCTTGAAATCTCTAAACTGAATACTTATTTCTTACTTGACAGTTGTCTGATATTAGAGTGATGTGAAATTGGTGATTTGACTGGTGATTATTCACAAATTCACTGCTTTGGATCAGCTAAGAAATCATCAAAGACTGCTGTTTCTATGTGTTATTGTTATATTCAGTTCTTTCTTCCAGTATGAAAATGAACTATAGTAACCCCGTGATAGATTTTAGAAAGATACTACCCAGCAAAACTATGAGTCTCTATAGGGATTTTATCATTTATTTAAAAAAATATATATTCTAGTGATACCACATAAAGTATGATATGGTCTCTATAAACTCACTATTGAGTACCACAAACACACTGTAAGTCCCTATAGGAATATAAGATTTTCAGTTTCAGTTCATGACAGCTAATTTTCCAGTAGGAAGTGAATTATTACTAAAATGATATATAAATCTTCATCTGAAATACATAATCCTTGAGTAATAGTGCTGTTATGGCTGTTAAGTCACTGTAATGGCCCACTCCATCAGCGGTCCAGACCATCACACACACACACACACACACAGGGAGGCACTCAGACAGCACAGAGACTGGCTTTACTCAACAGGAAGGAAAAGGAGATAGAGAGAGATAGAGATGGACACAGAGAGAGAGACAGAGAGAGAGAGAGAGAGAGAGAGAGGGCAGGGGTTAACTGGCCTTTAATGCTCTCCGCTCACCACATCCCTTCATCATCACTGTGGAATGGTGGATGGAGGAGAGGGAATGGACGAGCGAGCAGGAAAATAATGTCTGTCCTCAATTACAGAAACTGGACTAATGGTCTCATAGGATTTTATTGAGATGTTTTCTGGAAATTCAAACAAATAAACTTCAAAGTGTTCTCACAAATAGAACTAGTCATCCTATAAGACATTTTAGAAGGATACAAAACAAATATCACAGTGAAACTGTAGTCTCTAATATGAATATTATACTAATACCATAGGAGATACAAAAAAATACTTTAAAGTACTATAAGGCCACTATGAACTCACTGCTGAGTACCACAGATACACTTTAAGTCCCTATTGGAATATTATAGGAATATTACAATGATTCTAATGATCAGAGTCTAATGCTCAGAGAAACTTACATGGATAAGAGATGTTAATGAGGCTTGCTATGTTACCTTTTTTTTTTTTTTTTTTTTTTTTGTTAAAGAAAATGCATGAAAGAGCTGGATTTGGCATTTCCAAGCTAAGGTTTATGTATTTTTGACTATTCTGGAGTCTTCTTCCTAAATGAGACCTCCACCATAATAATGCAAAATAATGTACATTTTAGTACATTTTAAGTAGCTAAATGAATCATCATCCTCTGTATGTTAGAAATAGTGATTCAGATTATGATGTTTTGGTTTGTTAATTCAGAATGGATATGTAGCATATTGGAACAGAGCTCTTTATATATGATCATATGTTGAACTCATATGTTAAGGTCTTATGACTATGTGTCAAAGCGACATATTAAGTTCATTCCCATAGTCATGTGTTACATAAACGTCTGTTGTTTTGTTTTTTGGGGGCTTTCTTTTTTTTCCCCCTTAGTCAGTGTTTACCACAGCAAACAGGCAACAGAAATACGCCTGTGGAAAGGAGTTTATGGCCTTCCTCCACACATGTTTGCAGTCTCTTTGTGAGGAGGCCAGGCTGGTAATGAGAGGTTATTACTGTGGAAGAGAAACCCAGACCTTCTATCTTCCCCCCTGCTCTCCTCCATCACAGATCCTCATCTGTCTCTCTCTCTCATCTCTCTCCATTTATCTCTCTGTCAGCCTCTGCCTCTCTATCTCCCTCGCTGTGTGGATTTGAGTATTTGAGTGCCTGTTTTCCAACGGTGGCCGTGGAAAAAACGTGATGTCAGCCCCGTCCCCACGTGAAGGTGTGACGGTGTCGAGGTGTTTTGGAGCAAAATAGCGGCGTCGCTCTGTTTGGCCGGGGCCGAGCGATACGCCCACAGCCCCGCACCGGTCCAACTGGGCTCGGCCCTGGAATATTTCAGGTGCCGGCTGGTGGGAAAACATCTGTACAACAACAGGCCCTCTGTCTTTCTGTCTGTTTTCCTGTCTGCCTGTAGATATGTGTTAGGGTGAGACAGATATATCGGTTTGCCAGTTAAAAATCAGATCTGGTCCAGTCAGCGTCTTCTACCTCTGATATGATGGATATAATGGATGGATTCAGTTTGATTGATTACATATTTATTGTATAATTGCTCAATACTACACTGGTTGACTATGGGAATCCCTTAACCTGAACTGATTCTAATGTGAGGTTTTGATCAGATTCCACACAAAGTAGATGGATGAGTTTTAGTATCCCATGGTGGTCTAAATGCTGTTTCAGACTCTGACAAGAATGCAATTCTGGTGGAGACACTCACTGCCTGGAATATTTTTCTTAGATTGAATATTCACACAAAATATCAACCATCAGTGGCTTCAATCCAAAAATACCAGTATTGGTATTGTCTTTCAAAAAACAATATCAGTCTAACAGGACGATCTGGGTTCAATCCCCAAGCATCCGTCCTGCTGAAGTGTCCTTGAGCAAGACACTGAATCCCTACCAGCTCCAGGCTGCTGCTCTGTAGCTGAGCCTGACCTCTGACCTCTCTGTGGAGGAGAGAAAGAGAAAAGGGAATTCACCTATTCACTTTTTTATTACATGTTTATGTGCTTAACTGTGCGCGATCATCTGTCTCACTTTGTGTCACTACAAAGTGACAACAGCAAACCCGTCTTGTACTCTGCAGATGTGGGAAGACATTCACTTTTCACTACAAATAGTGAAAAGGTCAGCATTGCCCCTCCTTCCACTCAGCCAATGGCAGATGAGACTGAATGGTGGAAAGAGGGGTTTCTGCCACCAGTGCCAATGTGTGTGTCATCTTTTCTGATGATTATGTGTGTGTGTGTGTGTGTGTGTGTGTGTGTGTGTGTGTGCGTGTGTGTGCGCGTGTGTGTGCGTATGTGTTTCAGAGGGCCAGGCGGCATGGCGGAGGGGGAGGAGGCCATGGGCCAGGAGGACTGGAAGGAGAAGTGTTTGGTCCTGGAGGCTCTGCTCATGAAGTTCAGGGTGCAGATCATCAAGATCCGAGAACTCACCGCAGACAAGGTGAGTCCACCTCGCAGCATTCATATTGACCTTGTTATCCATCATCAACGGGGGACAGTTGTTGCCTAATAGCGGGAGAAACGAGTTTATGACTTAAAAGGTGCGTTCGACCCCTTAAGCTTTTGCTGTAAATGAGAACATTTTCTCAGTCAACTCACCTGGTTCAAGGAATGCACCAAGTTTTTGGAAGATTGGCCTAGACCTGTTAAGTGATGAGAAGATAGACACCAAAATCATGTGTCTCCAGTAGATCAGTGGTTCTCAATGTGGGGTCCGGGGACCACCAGGGGTCCTTGAGGGGGTTCCAGGAGGTCCCCAGCAAATTGATGAATTGTTAGATTTCACAATTATTTTATTTACAAGAAGTTAACACAGTTAGAGAATGTAGAAGGATGACTATCTATCTACCTACAATACAGATAGTCATGGACTTCTGGACAAAATCATATCTAACAATAAAAATATTCTCAGATTTGGGTTCCGAGAGACAAAATCTCATCAAATGGGCGTCCGTGGCCCTGAAGTGGACTAAACTAGGGGTCCTTGATGTGAAAAAGGTTGAGAATCACTACAGGTGATCATTCACTCTAGTGCTCCATGCTAACACTTTAGCATACACTATGTTGAGTGACAGTAGCGACTAGTATTATCCCAAGTACAAAGACTGAACTTTCAGTAATAAAATGTTGTTATATGTGTTTTTTATTAGCGATATGGCCTGTTAATTCATCAGATTTAAAAGTGAAATATAATTAATTCAGTACAGCTGATGCAGCCAGGTTTATTTTACATGGCATGCCAGTTGTAAATCAGTCCCTGATCAGATGGCTAGAATGAAAACCAGCAGGGCTCTGGGTCCTGGGGAGCAGGACTGAGAACCACAGTGTCAACAGAAACACATGCTCATACTCCAAGTCCTTTCCACAGAGTAAGCAGGAGCAAAAAATCTACCTGAGACACATGGATGATTTTGGTGTCTATGTTCTCATCACTAAACAGGTAAACTGACCAATGGGCCAATCTTCCAAAACTTGCTGTATTCTGAATGGGTTAAAAAATCACTAATACTGAAACAAGATTATAAAATTAGACTCTTTAAGAACCCTATTTCCAGGAAGCAATTTTGAGGAGGGATTAGAGGGGGAAGGCAGCTTCTACTGTACCGTATGTATTGTATATCTAGACTTCCCTCCATTCCAACCTGTGTCTTATACTTTTTCACGTGGACTCATCACACACTGCTTCACAGCTTATCGCACGCGCATCCATAGGATTACAGTGGTCTTTTTTTGGAGCGCTGGGCAGAGCAGGGATGTGGTTTTCATCAGCTGAACCTCGGCGCAGCACCCCTCCCATCACCCCCACCAACACCCCGTCCCAAGCCCCGGCCGAAATTAGCCGCCATCCGCATCAATGTCAGTCAGAGCGTCTCTGGAGCGTCCGCCCCGAGATCTGCCCGGGCCAAAAGGCCAACTTCTCTGCTCTCAGGAGTTTTCTCTAGTAGACTGAACAAGGGGGAATTGGAAGTGTCAGCTAAACATATTGTGTGTGTGTGTGAGAGAGAGAGAGAGAGACAGACGGAGAGAAGGAAGGAGTGTGTGTTGTCTGCGTAGTTCATGAGAGAGACAGAAATAGCGAGTAAATAAAGAGTGGAGACGGGAGGGAGGGTGGACAGAAAGTTAGAGGCAGAGATAAACTCAAACACACACACACACACACACACACACACACACACACACACACACACACACATTTGTATAACCGTAACCCTACTTGTGAGGATTTTTCACTCACTATCCTAATTCTAACCTTAAAGGAAATGCTCTCTATCTGATTGATATAACAAACAAACAAAAGTCTCATCCTCATCCTTCTACCCATTTACATTTGGTCCTCATAAGGATAGAAGTACAAGAACACACACACACACACACACACACACAGAGTGGTGGTGTGTATGGTGGGGTAGAGACCAGCCCTTCCCTCCCAGCTGGCCGGTGCGGGGCCGGCCCAAACTGTTCAGTGGCCTAGATCCGTAGCCGCTCTCCAGGGAGGCTGATTAGAGCTCTAATGTAAACAGCAGCCTGACCACAGGGCTCCGCCACGCACTGCATGATGGGATTGACCCAGCTCCAGTCAATTACAGAGTCAAAGTAAGCTCAGCTGGACAGCAAAACAAACTCCCGGAGAGACTTGGAAGAACGATTGGGTTCGGTGGGTTTTTCTGAGCCCACGTAGCACACGTGAAAGAGTTTTTCTGCTGCATATTTCTGGGGCATATCCATCCTTTTTTGACAGGTCGAATTGAAATATAACTTAACATTTAAAACATTTTTTCCCCTCGACATCATAAAACACACCAAGAAACTCGGAAAAACAACACAATATGTCTTCGAGAAGCCTCCGCATAAGAATATTGTTATATAACTCAGAGAGTTAATCATTTCAACTTTACCATTTCACTGCCTCTCTTTCCATAGTGGTTATACTCTAGTAGTCAGTTGCCTTGTGTCTGAACTGTAGGCAATGTCAGGCTAATTTAAAATGCTTTGGAAAGTAATTTGTTCTCCAACGTCAGTATACTGAATAGACACTGAGTAGACCAACTAACCGCAAATGAAAGGCAAATATCATGTGATTTGGCCCCTTTGTGTAACCTCACTCCTACATTAGAGGGGTCACCACCTCAAGTTAGACTTTACTAAACCACTTTACCCAATAGATTCTACTATGAAGTCAGTGTGTTTGTTGTATAGTGGATAAAGAAACCTTCTTTCAATGTCGCCACTTACAGTAGATCATTGTTTCAATCCACAAGGTTCTTCCAATGAGGGTTTGGCCAATCTGGGTTTTTAGAATGCCAATACCAATATTTTTGGATGGAAGCTGCTGATAGCTGATATTTTATGCTGCTGTTCTCTAACTTTGATCATATTCACGCCACAAAATTCCGAAAAACTGACAAGGATTCAGTGTTTCTGCCAGGATTTTACTCTCAGCAGCATGGAATACTAAAATTCTCCACTGAAAACCCAGTGTAACATTAATGATAACAAATATATTGATGCGTACTTATGTGGAATCTGATCAAAATGTCTCATTAGAATCAGTTCAGGTTAAGGTCTTGCCATCGTCAACCAGTGCAGCATTGATCAATGCTTCATTAAATATGTAATCAAACAAACTGCATCATTTCCATCATATCAGGGGTGGACGACACTAACTGGCCGATATACGATTTTTAATAAAAGGCCAATATCGGCCCCATATATTGCCAAAACACACAGATATATGAGTCTAAACCGACTTCAAAGGGTCTTTATTTGTGTTTTAGTATCGAAACTATGTGGGGAAAACACCCGCACTTTAGAAGCATCACAGCAGTACGCAGTCTACCCTTGACTTTACCGGCTCACAGGATTCAGATGTTTCATTTCAGTAAGTTCGTCAGAGGAGCGACCTCTGACCCCGCGCTAGCCCACCTCCCGACGCTATGAGCTCATCGTGTTAACATGCCTCTCCCTCTCCCGCTGCTGTTGTTTCTCCGCTGCGTGGCTCCCACTGCCTCGGCCAGAGCTTGTTGTTTTAAAGCTGCGCGGGGGCGCATGGACGTCACAAACAAAAAAACAAAAAAATCCTCCTAATATCTCACTGCAGGGGGGCTTCGGGGGTGGGGGGAGAGGGGTTAAGAGAAAGCCTTTTGAGCGGTGATTCACTCTGTGTGTTGAGGCCTCGTATGCTGAGTAAACAGTGGGTGGGTGTCCATCAATAGCCCCACATATAGAGTATATATGGGTCTATAGTACCAGACTCAGAAATATCCATCTCCATCTAGTATTGATAATTTCACTTGTTTCCAATGTAGTTTCAGAATAAGGCACATCGCTCCACCAGTATCAAGATAATGTCATTTAAGTTGATTTGCATGGGAAACAAGTGGAGTTATCTTCACTCCACTGGCAGATTTTTTCACTTGTTTAAAGGGAAATAAGACTTTTGTTAATATGGATATAATGCATCACCTTTTTTCCAAATGGCGGATAGTTCGCTTTGGAATGAAGCTTCATAGTTTTGTAATAGTTTCACACTGGTACTAAAGAAAGTCTGAATTGTAAGGAAAGAAAGTCATTAATAAAGACTTAACTAACATCGAACCAATGCCATGCCCGTCTAAGATGCTCAAGGCCTGTACAGTAAAAGCAAAAGATAGATGCATTTGCCTTGAAAAAGTTGCTGTATCCAGTCTAGAAGGGAATTATCGTTTCAGTGAATCTCTCTGAGTGAACTGAAAGTAACTCCAACCCTGAAAGACGAGGCAAATGCGCAGGAATCCTAGAAAGCCTTTGAGGGAGTTGTGAGAGGGGAGGGAGAGAGGGAAGGAAGGAGAGAAAGAGAGAGAAAGAGAGAAAAAACGAAGCCTCATGTAAAGATTGAGCTGCCCAGGGGAGGAAATTCCTGGTTTAGTAAACAGAGTGTGTGTTGCACAGGAAGTGAGCTTGCAGTCAGTCAGTCAGTCAGTATGTGTATGTGTGTGTGTGTGTGTGTGTGTGTGTGTGTGTACATGCAAGTCAAATTTATTTATGAGGCATTTTT